>NW_015393841.1:5807-8706 GCF_001527695.2 Protobothrops mucrosquamatus | reverse complement strand
AATTAATATTTCTTTTAATAGTATTTTAAAATGGTGTTTTGTAAGGTTTTTATCTGTTTTTAGCTTGCTGTAAGCCGCCCTGGGTCCGCCAGGAGAAGGGCGGGGTATAAATCTAATAAAATCTAAAATCTAAATCTAAATCTAACAAACGCACTAGATGGTGAGTGGACTTCCCAATCAAGAGCATAGGGTGGGCTGCCATTTGTCTGAGAAGGTGGCTGACTTTTCCCCCCCTATATGCTAAAGAAATCGATGTAATTAGCAAAATCAAGAGGTTTGACGCCCAAAGGAAAAAAAGGATGTTCCTCCAGGCTAGTTAAAACCAAGCCAGCTGTAACCCAGGCGCGTCTGAAGTTCTCAGTGATCCATCTTTTAGTCTTCCTAAGATTGGAATAAGCTCCTGGAGCCGAACCACATTATCTTCCACTAAAATCCAGCCAATGCATGAAACTTACATCTTCTGCAGAGTCAGGATGTAGCCCAGCTCGTTCTCTGGATGCACCCTTTAAGCAGATTGGGGAAGCTCCACTTCCTGATCTGCCAGGCTTTGGAGCTTTAGAGAGTTTTGCCTGCTTCTCTTTTTAGTCTCTGGAAAGATTGGGTCCTCCCAAATCCCCTGGCATAGCTGTGTCAATGAGGGAGAGTTTGGATTGGATTGCGCTCAAGTCTGTGGATCCAGGGCTCAAGTCCAGTGCAGCTCAGAGCCAGGACAGCTGTGAAGTTCTCGATTTCCCATTCTTTTTTGTCGCTCTGCACCTGTTGCCACGGCTTCCTGCTTGGCTCTCTAATATTTTCCTGGCTCCGTTGCTGCCTTGCTGCCAAAGCAAAATCTGGACTCTCCCGGGTGGGTATTTATAGATCAGTATTTACAGATAGCCAGGATAGAAATGCAAACTTTTACGTTGTACAGTTGGCTGACTTTCATCCTTAGAGCTATTTTTTCCTGTATGTCCATGAGAGGAGAGAGAGATACTGAGCCCTTATGCAGAGATCTCGCTGCAGCACAAAGGCCTACACACCTTACACTATCCTTCTCTGGGAAACTGTGGTTGGGCTGGCAGGTTTAGGACTCTCCTCCCTGCCAGTTAAAAACACCAGTCATTCTTATAATGGCAGGGGATTGTCTCCTTAAAATGATTTTAAAAAATAAATTGAGATACTTACATCCTGCCTTTATTATTTTAAAAAATAATAATTCAAGGCAGTGAACATATCCAACACACCTTCCTCCTCCTATTTTCCCCACAACAACAACCCTGTGAGGTGAGTTGGGCTGAAAGAGAATGACTGGCCCAAGGTCACCCAGCTGGCTTTTATTTATTTATTTATTTATTTATTTTATTTATTTTATTGAATTTATATCCCGCCCTTCTCCTTGCGGACTCAGGGCGGCTAACAATCGAATAAAAAACACAAATAACATTACAAGATTAAAATTAATTAAAAAGAAATATTTAACTGCACAACTTTAAATATTGGTTTAATTTGGTTTTATCTGGTTGGGGGTTGTAAATATGTCTATGTTTTTAAATATGTTGTGAGCCGCCCTGAGTCCCGTGGGGAGAAGGGCGGGATATAAATCAAAATAAATAAATAAATAAATAAATAAAATAAATCAGATTAAAATGTAATTAAAATGTATGGCTAAGGCAGGACTAGAACTCACAGTCTCCTGCTTTCTAGCCTGGTGCCTTAACCACTAGATCAGTGGTTCTCAACCTTTTTAATGCCGCGACCCCCAGCCGGTCATAAGTCGAGGACTAAACCGGTCATAAGTCGAGGACTAAACCGGTCGTAAGTCGAGGACTAAACCGGTCGTAAGTCGAGGACTACCCAACCAGTCGTAAGTCGAGGACTTTCCCTGCCCGGAAGCGCCGCGCATGCGTGGTTCTGCCCCCTGCGCTGGCCGAGGCGTAGCTGGCAAGCGGCAGAGATGGAGCAGGCCAACCACCAGCTGGCCCAGCCCAAGGGAGGTAAGGCACCTGCCGGAAAAGGGGAAAAAAAGTGGCGGACAGCCTTGCTTGGCGACCCCCGTGAAATGGTCGATCGACCCCAAATGGGGTCGCGACCCATAAGTTGAGAACTGCTGCACTAGATCAAACTGGGAGTCATTCTTTTTGTGAGTATTAGGAATGATGTAGATTCCATATTATGTTTATCAACAATGTGGCTTATTTTTTTGTTGGCTTAGTCTACTGTGTGTAAACAATGACTTCTTGTTTATTTTGTTGAAGGAAAAGTCTTCATCGTGGTTCAGTCCAAGCCCGGGATAAACAACATGGCGACTGCTTTAGAAAGAAGGTTGCAGTTTATTGAAGAGAAAGATGGCTCTAGCAGAAAAGAGAGCGAACACATGTAGGGAGTGGGTTTTTATACCCTCTGGAGCCTTTTGTTTGTGGAGCTGTTCCTGTGGCATAAACTTTGACCTGAGTCTGAGTGTGCCTTTCTGGTATTCTGATGGTGATGGGTTAATCTTATTATGTCCAAAGGTCATATCCTGCTTCCCTGGGGCTGGGGCTGATGACTCTTAGAGTTTGGATGGGGTATGTAGATTTTAGGTGTCTTCTTAATCTCCTAGCTCCCTGGATTTACATCTGCATCTCTATAGAGCTGGTTTCTGCTTGGGGAAGGGAGACCTTGGACTATTAAGAAAAAATGGGCATGCTTTCCTGCCTCTTCAAGATCCTTGGAGGAAATATATTTTCCTGCCCTTTTAATATTTCCTTCTCTGTGGGGCTGACTTCCCACAATTTGATAAACCTTGGTTTTACTTAAGCTAATTATTTAGCATGTATAAATCAGATCAGTGTCTTCTCTCTCTCTCTCTCTCTCTCTCTCTCTCTCTCTCTCTCTCTCTCTCTCTCTCTCTGTGTGTGTGTGTGTGTGTGTGTGTGTGTGT
>NW_015393841.1:0-3236 GCF_001527695.2 Protobothrops mucrosquamatus | reverse complement strand
TCGCCTACATCGTCCATATAGGACGACTCGGGAACTCAACTCCTACCCCGGGCAGCTCACCGATCCCCTTATGCCCAGGGGAAAGGTATCAAGCCGTTTGACAGCAGATGCTGGCTGTCAAACCGGCTTTTACGCAAAACAGGCGGGAGGCAGCAAACAGCTGCGACCAGCGAAATCGCCTGCCACCGGAAGTCTCCTTAAAAAATATGTTCTTGATTCTCCCAGGATGCATTTTTATTGGGTGACCTTTGATTCTGGGTTGGTGGTTATGGTTGAATTCATAATTATGCTCAGCCAAAATGTAGGTGGCTTAGTTTTGGCCTTAATGTATTAGTGGCTTAGTATATTTGTGGCTTACAGGGAAACTGAGCCAATTACGATTTGTTTTAGCAAATCATGGTTAAACAAACCATGTTTTGAAGCATTTGCATAGCAGGTCACATCTAGATGCTAAGAATGCAGAAGAAAATATGTAAAGGGATTCAGGACTGTCCAGAGACTATCTGTCTTTCTGTCAGCAGGATAATACTATAAAAACTAAATAGAACAGTTAGAATTGGTATAAGGGGAGAAGCTGGCAAAATAAAGATTGAGTTTGAAAATGATCCTGATCGGAGAAGAAAAATACCTCATTCCTTGCCAACGGGAACAGCTGGGTTGTAACTTGAAATATTGAACAGTGAGATGGGCAGCATATAAATTTATTAAATTAATAAATAATTGCCAACTCCTCCACTCCTTTACAAGGTAGCTGGGTTTCTACAACATGCTGGACTTGCCAAATTGAGTTGGGCAGTTCTGACTGAGTGTGGAATTGCAGTCAGTGGATTGCAGTCAGTAGATTGCAGATATTGGGGCAGCAGTGAATGGATTTTCTTATTTTTCAAACATTTTTAGGGAGGAAAACCCATTTGGATATGCACAAAGTTTCAGATGCTCATTTTATTCTATCTGTTAGTACTATTATTTTCTACATCAAAACGGCAATGTTTCCCAAGCGATACCTAGACCTTATACCCCTTAGTGTAAAAAAAAAAAATTTACACCTGACTTTAATTCTGGTGGTTACTTCAGGACAGCTGAACCCTGGATATCTAAAGGTTGAATCATGACAACTGGACCAAACTTTCATTTCATTGCCCATTTCGTGTTTGGGTAGAAACCCCTGAAGTTGCTGTGACAAGGGTCGGTATATTCCAATGATTCTGACCCTCTGCCAACTAATTTTGCTTTGACTGATGAAGTTGCTTGGATGAGCAACGAAACATCTCAGATTAACAAAGTTAGGTCCAGTTGCCATGATTCAACCTTTAGATACCTTTGGCCTGGATGATTGAGTCTTCACTGACATACTGAACCCTAGATATTTGTCAGAGGAGCCTCTGAACATCTGCATAGCACAGCTCAAAAAAACAACAACACAACAGAATTAACAGAGTTGGACGGGACCATGGAGGTCTTCTAGTCCAACTCCCTGCTCAAGCAGGAGAAACCCTATATCACTCTGTTCCACTTGGCTTTAGTTATTCATTTTTCTCCAAGAGCATGAAATATGGATCTCCCTTCATTTTATCCTAACGATGACCCTTTCAGGGTCATAGTAATAATAGTAGTAGTAGTAGTAGTAGTAGTAGTAGTAGTAGTAGTAGTAATAATAATAATAATAATAATAATAATAATAATAATAATAATAATAATAAAGTTGGAAGGGATCTTGGAGGTCATCTAGTCCAACCCGTTGCTCAGGCAGGAAACCCTATACAAATGGCTGTCCAGTCTCTTCTTAAAAACTTCCAGTGTTGGAGCATTCACCGCTTCTGGAGGCAGGTTGTTCCACTGGTTAATTGTTCTAACTGTCAGGAAGTTTCTCCTTAGTTCTAGGTTGCTTCTCTCCTTGACTAGTTTCCACCCGTTGCTTCTTGTCCTGCCTTCAGGCACTTTGGAAAATAGCCTGACTCCCTCTTCTTTGTGGCAGCCCCTGAGATATTGGAACACTGCTATCATGTCCCCCCCCCCCCCGTCCTTCTCTTCATTAAACTAGACATAACCAATTCCAGCAGCCGTCCCTTATATGTTCCTTATATGACTGACCTAAATCCCTTAATGAATTCCCACAGCTGAGAGCAGCCTTGAAACTAGGTCTCCGTTATTCTAGCCCAACCTCGGAACTATGATACCGTACAGTCTGGCTGTCTTACATGAGGAAAGGCCGTTAGATTAGCAGGGCAAAAACTCATGGAGTCACTATGTGGTGAAAAAGAGACACAGAAGTTTTCGGCTGCCGCCTCGTGATCATCTGGTTTTGGCAGCCTTAAATGTGGCAGCCGCGTAACTTCAACTGTTGCTGAACCGGGAGCTGCTGCTCCGTCTGAAACAAGACCGGATTTGCACCACGAGGCTGAACGGCGCCCGCCATTGTGCATATTTTGACGAGGCAGAAAAGCCCGCAATAGCCCCGGATGCTGTTTTTCAAATCCCTTGTTGTGCAGTAAATAAAAATAAAAATAAAAATCAAACGAGTCAGACGAACAATTTGCTGTCCGGAGGGGAGCACGCATCTCTCCCGCTTTGCCTGACGCCGGGATCTCCTCCCGCGCATCCGAGCTCACGGGGTGAGGGGATTGGTCAGGTCTGAAGCGGTGCGTACCGGCGCCTGCATTGACTAAACCAGGCCAGGCGGAGAAAGATCACTCAGACGCCATGGGAAAGGATCCTTTGGCGGGAAAAGCGCCTCTGCCTCGCTTAAGAAGAGACTGGACAGCCATTTGTCCGAAATGGTATATAGGGTTTCCTGCCTGAGCAGGGGGTTGGACTAGATGACCTTCAAAGGTCCCTTCCAACATTATTATTATTATTATTATTATTATTATTATTATTATTATTATTATTATTATTATGGATCATCGCACAGTCAGCCAGATGTTCAGACTGGATTTGGCATTTTGTCTACCTATCGAGTCCTTTCCCAGGACCTGGGATAGGCAGATGTGGATGTTTGATGGTATTACAGATATCGTTGCAGGATGGAAGCAGTTCCTAGTAAGGCCGCCTTTTGTAGGTCTCTGTATTTTGTTATCTTCTCCAGTTCTTTCTCGTCTATTCTGCTGTCTCCAGGCACTGCCACGTCCACTATCCAGACTTTTTTGTCTTTCTTATCGACAATTGTTAAGTCTGGGGTGTTATGTTGCAGGTGCTTGTCTGTTTGAATTCTGAAGTCCCAGAGCAGTTTAATTTTA
>NW_015393840.1:12244-13279 GCF_001527695.2 Protobothrops mucrosquamatus | reverse complement strand
AGCATGATACCGTGGTCCACGGTATCAAAAGCCGCTGAGAGGTCCAAAAGAACAAGGACAGAGGAATATCCTCTGTCCCGGGCCCTCCAGAGATCATTAACCAACGCGACCAATGCCGTTTCCGTGCTGTGCCCCGGCCTGAAGCCCGACTGGTATGGGTCTAGATAGACTGTTTCATCCAGGTGCCGGGGGAATTGCCATGCAACCACACTCTCCACAACCTTCGCCGCAAAGCGAAGGTTGGAGACCGGGCGATAATTGGCCAACTCGTCTGGGTCCAGGGAAGGCTTCTTGAGGAGGGGCCTCACAACGGCCTCCTTAAGGGCCGCAGGGAAGACACCCTCCTGCAAAGAGGCGTTAATAATTCCCTGGAGCCAGGCTCGTGTACCCTCCCGAGCTGCCAGTACCAGCCAGGAGGGACACGGATCTAACAAACATATGGTTGCATTCAGCCTCCCCAAGACCCTGTCCACGTCCTCGGGAGCAACAGAGTCAAACTCCTCCCATACAACCATCTCAAGACCTGCTTCCGTTTCCTCCCCCTGGGCCAACCAGTCGGAGTCCAAGCCTTCTCGGATCCGAGTGACTTTGTCATGCAGATATTGAGCAAAATCCTCGGCCCTCCCTTCCAGGGGGTCCCCCCCCAATTGAAGGAGGGAGCGGGTCACCCTGAAGAGGGCGGCCGGGCGATTATCTGATGACGCGATGAGTGAGGAGGAGTAGTTAGTCCTAGCCACCCTCATCGCCACTAGGTAGGATCTAACATGTATCCTTACCTGTGTTCGATCGGACTCGGTTCGGCTGGCCCTCCAACTGCTCTCTAGGCATCTTTTCCAACGTTTCATCTCTCTCAGCTCCCCGGTAAACCAGGGAGCCAGTCGAGATCTACGTCGGGTCAGAGGCCGCAAAGGCACGACCCGGTCCAATGCTGCGGCGGCAGTTGTCTCCCAAGCCGCCGCCTGATTTTCCGCCGAGTCGTGGACCAGATCCTCCGGATATGGCCCAAGCTCCGTCAGGAACCTCTCAGGGTCCATC
>NW_015393840.1:4037-9707 GCF_001527695.2 Protobothrops mucrosquamatus | reverse complement strand
ACCGGTAAACCTCCAGGTGGTCTTATCAACTCTCTAAAAAAATGCAAATGACCAGCTGTCTGCAAGGAGCATAAATCCTTCCATTCCCCACCATCCAGTCAGAACTGAAGAAGCTTCTGGGATGAGAAGCGAAACGTCTTCAAAAAATACCCAGAAAGTCCAGTTGCCTCCTGAAAAAGCACCTTTGGGACAAGTAAGTGGAAAGTAATCATAAAGCCGTGGTGGCAAACCTATGGCACGCGTGCCACAGGTGGCACGCAGAGCCCTCTCTGTGGTCACCCACACCGTCACCCCACTCCTCAGCCTTTAGCTGGGTTTTGTAAAACCTTTTCGCTTTAGGCCTCTGCCGCCATGTGCAAAAAAAAAAAAGGTTCAATCAATCAATCAATTTCAACTTCTTGCGGGGAAAGAAAAGATCTCGCAAAGTTGGAATTGATTGATTGAACTTTTTAGTCCCACCCAGTCTACCGTTACCACTGTAGCCACGCCCACCCAATGGGCCACACCCACCAAATGGGCCACATCCACCAAATGGGCCACGCCCACCCGGCACCCGACGATACATAAGTGGGTTTTGGGTTGCAGTTTGGGCACTCGGTCTCTAAAAGGTTCGCCATCACTGTCATAAAGGATCTTTTGCTTCAGAAGGACACAACCAGCTCTTCCTAGCAAAACAAACCCTAAGAAAAGTATCCGGAAGCTGCAGTTGGTTCAAAATGTGGCAAACGGTATGGTTTTGTGAAAGTCTGGATTTATACACGTGCCCCCTCACTTGAGAGAGCTGCATTGGCTGCCGATTTGCTTCCAGGTCTAATTCAAGATGCTGGTTGTCACCTTCAACCAGCAGGTTGAAGGTGACAAGCCAGGTTATTTGAAGGACAGTCCTTTCCCAGTTATATCTACCTGACCCACCAGATTAGGGAGGTAGGGAATGTTACGGATCCATTGAGTGGGACCAAGAAGGAAGTCCACTGAGTGGGACCAAGAAGAAGGGTCTTCTCTGTGGTGGCTCCTTCCCTGTGGAACATCAGCCCTGCAGAAATAAGGTTGGCCCCCACTTTGACACTCTTTCAAAAGACCCTGAAGACACCTTTTTGCCAACAAGCCTGGGACCCCAGAGTGACATGGAGCCCATCAAGTGGCTGATTTGATTGTTGTGCCAGGGGTGTGTGTGGAATTCTGGGAGTTGAAGTCTACAAGTCTTAAAGCTGCCGAATTTGAAAAAGATTGGTTTATATACCAGGGTATAATTAGCATGCATAAGAATTCATAGAGAGAATTAAATGTAAAGGTAATTAAGATATATATATAAGCTAAAAATCTATTGATGAATGTAATAAATATGTTTTTACTTAGCTGTAATAATAAGAACTATTAGCTTAAATATGAGATAGTAGATATCAAGAGAAAAAGAGAGGAAGTAATAAATGTTGAAATAAGAGAAATTTTGGTTACTAAATTTAAGATATTTGGAAATTAACAGAAAATAAGAATGTTATATCGTATTATTAATTAGTTGATGCAAGATGGTGAGAATTCAAATAGATAAGACGTGTATCCTGAACATTAGATCTTGTGATGAATTGTGATAAAGAGAATTGGGGTTACTTAAAACTTGGAAATTATAAATATTAAATATTAAATTTAAATATTAATGGGAAACTAAAAATTGGGAAAAACTAATTTGGACATTGATTGTCTATAAAGATGGAATGTTAAAATAACTAGGATATGTATAAACTAAAAGTTATTGATAAATGTTAGAAAAGTTATTTTTATTTAATCGATATAATAAGAATTGTATTAGTTTAAATATGAGACAATAAATACTAATGTAATAGTTTTGAGATCTGTATTAAAGACACGTATGTTATTGAATTATCGATTAACTCAGCCTCCCCGTTGCTTTTTAAAAATGTAAATGTAAAACTAGAAAATCAATAAAATGTTCTTTAAAAAAAAAGAATTCATAAAATGAAGAAGCAATTTTTAGTGCTGTGAATATGGGGGGGGGGGTTCTGTCAATGGAAACATCACATTGTGTGTTTTTCTTTTCGAACAGGTGTTTCTTTCACCACCTCTACCTGTAAGTATAATTGTAATTTTTTTCCCTCAACTTCCCATTGCATTGCTGTTGATTGATAAGCCTGTTTCTGTACTGAAAAACAGGCATTTTTTTTTCTTTCCTGATGCACAGAAATAATGAGAAAATAAACATTTGTGTAGTCCGGGTTGGTTCAACACAACAAGTCAAACAAAATACAGGTAGTCCTCAATTGCTGTTGCTAAGAGAGACAGTTGTCAAGGGAGTTTTGTCCCATTTTACGACCTTTCTTAAGTGAATCACTGCAATTGTTAAGTTAGTAACATGGTTAATTAAATCTGGCTTCCCCCATTGACTTTGCTTGTCAGAAGGTCGCAAAAGGGATCACATGACCCTGGGACACTGCAACCATCATAAATGTGAGTCAGTTGCCAAACATCTGAATTTTGATCACATGACCGCAGGGAATGCTGTAACCGTCGTAAGTGTGAAAAATGGGCTTATCACTTTTTTCAGTGCTGTTGTAACTCTGGTCACTAAACAAATGGTTGTAAATCCGAGGACTACTACTAATCTACATTTTTTTTCTTGCCACTAAGTGTAAACTCCTTCTTAAATTCATCCCTCTTCTCCAATGACAGGGATCCTTTATGGAGAACGTGATCCTCTTTTTTTGTGTGTTTTTTTCCTCCAGAAACAAAACATTTCAAGGATTTGGGCACAGTTATCCCTGAAAGATAAGCGGATATCTTTATTCTGTCACTAAAGATTAGGGATTAGGGTAAAAGCTGAAAGGGAAGAGGAAACCGTCCGGCGAGCTGACAGCTAAACTCCACTTTTCACATTTATTAGCAATGGGGGGGGGGAAAAAAACTATCTTTGCGTTGAGTTGTTTCGGCATGCAATTTATCTGTTTGCTCCCGGGAAATTTGAACACGTCCGTTGGCTCCTATTTCATGCAAATCTGATCCTTTGGGGCCGCCCAGTGTTCCACATGGGTTCAAGTTGAAAATATTTTGTTTACCTTCATGTAAACATAGTTGTTTTGCTTATGTTCTTTGGTTAAAAAAAAAACAACCCATGCAAATTTGGGACCAAAGTACACAGGATAAGGGCAGCTCCAAGCTACATCACTGACACAGATTCTGTCTACATTAGTGTTTCTCAACTGTGGCAGCTTGAAGACGGGTGGACTTCAACTCCCAGAATTCCCCAGCCAGCATGGCTGGCTGGGGAATTCTGGGAGTTGAAGTCCACCCGTCTTCAAGCTGCCACAGTTGAGAAACACTGGTCTATATAAAAAGAAGGGCAGATGGACAGAGGCCAACATCACCACCACCATCACCAACATCCCTTAGCATCAGGGGTAGGCAACCTTGGCTCTTTTATAACTCGTGGACTTCAGCTCCCAGAATTCCTGAGCCAGCATGGCTCAGCTTGGAAACCTCTCCCTTTCCCCTCAGCATGGCTGGCTCAGGGATTCTGGGAGTTGAAGTCCACGAGTCATAAAAGAGCCAAGGTTGCCTACCCCTGATAACATGAAGCATCCTCAGTCCTCAAAGAGCTGGTGGAAATAATTCACATATCTTTTTCACAGAAAGAGCAATGCATAATAAATAGTCCTCAGTTTACAACCCTTCATTTACAGACCTTTCAAAATTGCGATGGCATTAAAAAGAAATGATTTAGAACTGGTGTTCATGCTTACAGCCGTGGTAGCGTTCCCAGGGTTAAAATTCAGGAGCTTGGCAACCCGCATGTATTTATGAGGGTGGAAGCAAAGCAAAGTCAGTGGGGGGGGAAGCTGGATTCACTTAATGACCGTGCGATTCGCTTGATGACAACCGTGGCAAAAAGGTCATAAAATTGAGTACAAATCATTTAACAGTTGTGGTCATAAGTCGAGGGCTACTTGCATTTCACAGTTCTTGCTGGTAAGGACAATGAAGGTTGTTCTTCAGTTAGAATGGAATGGAATGAAATGGAACTGGAATTGGAACTGGAACTGGAACGAAACAGAACAGAACAGGAATTGGATTGGAACAGAACAGAATGGAACGGAACAGAACAGGAATTGGATTGGAATGGAACGGAACAGAATAGAAATTGGATTGGAACAGGAGAGGAGAGAAGAGAAGAGAAGAGAAGGGAAGGGAAGGGAAGGGAAGGGAACTGGAACTGGAACTGGAACGGAACAGAACAACGGAAATTGGATTGGAATGGAACAGAATGGAGCAGAACAGAACAGAATAATGGAACGGAATAGGAATAGGAATAGGAATAGGAATAGGAATAGAATAGAATAGAATAGAATAGAATAGAATAGAATAGAATAGAATAGAATAGAAAATAGAATAGATTCACTTAACACCTGTAATGATTCACTTAATACTTACTCGCTTAACTGTGAATAAAAGTTCACAACAACTTTGGTAAAAAAGGTAGTAAAATCAGGTGTGGCTCACTTAACAACTGCCTTGTTTAGCAGTGGAAATTCTGACCCCTACTGTGGTCATAAGTCAAGGATTACGAATTCTAAATCCATTAACTTTGTTTCTATGGGTAGAAATCTGACCAGCTCTGCCAGTCTCAGCAATCTAGTTGGGCTCTGAAAAAACCAGGACTTTGTCAATGTTAATGTAATGTTATGTAGATCAACACAACTACAATTGTTTCAGCTGACTTGGGCTTTTGCCTTTACCACAGGCAGTCCTGGCTGTGGATGGGTGTGCTTTTTATATCTCTGACAGTTTACATCAAGGGTCCCCAACCTGCGGCCCACAGCCCACTAGTGGGCGGGTGGGGGGTTTGCAACCGGGCCACGGAAACGGCCGTTGAGCCGCACGTGCATCGTCACTTGCGCAAGCAGCGGGTGAGAGCACACGTGTGCTCCCTTTAAAATGAGCGGCAGGCGCTCGTGCACCCCGCTCACACAAATGGAGCTGTGCTCACACTTCTGCTTGCCGGCCGCTTACGTGGAACCATTCCCTCTCGCCCCTTCCCCCCCTCCATCTCCCCACCGGTCCACAAAGCCGGAAACATTGGGCAGCACTGGTTTACAATCATGACTGGCTATTTTGTCCCTAGTGATTCAGACGGGGGAATCCAGTGGAAGCGCTTGCAGGAAATTACAGAACAAGATGGAGAATCTACAAAACCTTGTGGAAACAATGCAGTTAAAAAACCAAGGTAGGAGAAATTGCTTTGCTTTGCTTTGTCCTTGCACATTTACGACGTTGTAAGGTCCTTTTGGTGCTGTGACGCAGGAAATCACCTTGAGGATTTCTTAAAACAAGTTGATTGGGCCAAGGCAGGACTAGAACTCACCATCTCCTGGTGATTGGCCCAAAGTCACCCAGCCGGCTTTCATGCCTAAGGTGGGACTAGAACTCACAGTCTCCTGGTGATTGGCCCAAAGTCACCCAGCCAGTTTTCATGCCTAAGGCGGGACTAGAACTCACCGTCTCCTGGTGATTGGCCCAAAGTCACGCAGCCGGCTTTCATGCCTAAGGCGGGACTAGAACTCACCATCTCCTGGTGATTGGCCCAAAGTCACGCAGCCGGCTTTCATGCCTAAGGTGGGACTAGAACTCACAGTCTCCTGGTGATTGGCCCAAAGTCACCCA
>NW_015393840.1:0-4024 GCF_001527695.2 Protobothrops mucrosquamatus | reverse complement strand
CTAGAACTCACCGTCTCCTGGTGATTGGCCCAAAGTCACCCAGCCGGCTTTCATGCCTAAGGCGGGACTAGAACTCATCCTCTCCTGGTGATTGGCCCAAAGTCACCCAGCCGGCTTTCAGGCCTAAGGCAGGACTAGAACTCACCGTCTCCTGGTGATTGGCCCAAAGTCACGCAGCCGGCTTTCATGCCTACGGCGGGACTAGAACTCACCGTCTCCTGGTGATTGGCCCAAAGTCACCCAGCTGGCTTTCATGGCTAAGGCGGGACTAGAACTCACCCTCACCTGGTTTGTAGCCACCACCAGAACCATTTTTTACAGAACATAAAGCGAGACGACCTTTGTTTTCCAGACTTATGTGGTGTTAACAGCTCTTTCCTCTATGCTATTTCCAGCAATGTCCAGCATGATCAGATGCCAGGAAAAGAAAATAGAGCAAGCCAAGGAAAAAGAGAAGAAACTCTCCAAATGAATATATAGGCACGTGGTTTTTTTTTTAATTCCCCCAAAGAGGCATCCAGATTGCCTCTCACCAAATGGAATCTTTTTAAGCCTCCTGTTCTTGTTAATAATAAAAGTTGACATAGTTTTGTAATCTGTCCTTTGCTTTAGAGAGAAAAAAAACAACAACAACGACCGAGACTGTTAGCGTCTCCGTGACTTGGAAAGGGCCACAAGCCCTGAGATAATTCATCCCATGCTATTGTGCACTTTTATTATTTTAGGAATTTCCAATTTGGCTCTAAATGCATCAGCTCTGGAAGGCGGGTGCTGATCAGTGGCCCAAATTCAAGCAGGTGCCGTGATCCAGTTTAGCAGAATGCCATGCGCGAGTGAAGAGCGCATACTCTGGATTGTCGTTCTATCCCGGTGGGTTTGCAGTATCACAAGTTGCCACCCGAAACTGCCTTTGAGGAGCCAGACACAACCGTTGTAGTGCTAATGTGGTAATGGCACAGCTGTTTTCTTTGCTGTTGTGCAACTCACTCTCTACGCCAGGGGTCTTCAAACGTGGCCCTTTTATGACTTGTGGACTTCAACTCCCAGAATTCCTCACCCAGGCATGGTGGCTGAGGAATTCTGGGAGTTGAAGTCCACAAGTCATAACAGGAGCAACCCAACTCTGTAGTCCTAGGGCAGGTATGTCAAACACAAGGCCCGGGGGCCGGATGCGGCCCGCGAAGTGGTTTCATGTGGCCCGCGAAGCCATCCTGGAAACAGTGAGGGAACGGCTCCCGCTGCCTTGGCCCTGGCCCAGGCCGGCTGGGAGCCAATGTACAATTTTCTGGTGGCCATCTATGCTGAAACGCATTCAGTCTTAGCTCCACAAGGCCGTCTGGAAACAGCGAGGAACCAGCCCCTGCCATGTCGGCCCAGCCCCCTGGGTGCATGCTGGGAAGGTGTCACCCTTTGTGAGGAATGAAGAAATGGACCATGCCTTGGCGCTTGCCCTGGTCCCACCCCCTTCTGCCAGAGACCCTCAGATCTGTCCCACTCCTGCCCAGGCCCCCACGGGCACCCTTGACGCGAACGATGTAGAGCTGGCCATGCCCACCCAGTAGGCCATACCCACTCCACACCCACCCAGTAGGCCGCACCCACCCTGGCCACACCCACCCGGCCCCCCAAGGGCAACCGCAATGCTGATGCGGCCCTCAGTGAAATTGAGTTTGACACCCCTGTCCTAGGGTTACATTAACAGAGGGATAGTTTCCAAATCACGTGAAGAGATAGCACCGCTTGAACCTGCACTGGATGAGGCCACATTTGGAATATTGTGTCCAATTCTGCTCACAAGATGCTAAGGCCCTAGAAAGAGTGCAGAGAAGAGCAACAAAGATGATTTAGGGGACTGGAGGCTAAAGCATATGAAGAACCATGGCCAGAATATCTAGCCCAGGGATCTGCAACCTTGACAACTTTAAGACTTGTGGATTTTCAGCTCCCAGAATTCCCCTGACAGCCCTGTTGGCTGGGGAATTCTGGGAGTTGAAGTCCGCAAAGTCTTAAAGTTGGCAGGTTTGGAGACCCCTGCTCTGTTGCTATTGCAGGAATAACGTAGAATTGCAGGGAAGAAGGGCAAGGAATTGGTGGATCTCCAAACGCCGGACTTAGTCCAAGCCAGCATGGAGAATTAGCAGATGAGAGGATTGAAGTGGACATCATCTAAGCTGCAGGCTCCTTACCTCTGATTGGGAAAATTCCCTCTTGCTTCACCCATCAAGTTTACATTTGATCTGTTTTTTTTCTCTCCATTGTGAAACATCTCTTTGCTATACATAGGCACGCTCAGTTCTTACGCAGACTTTGAACTCTTGGTTAACTTGCTCAGTGATTTTATAAACCTCACCTAAGGTAAATAGTGCCCCTTTTCAGATGATAGGAGGCCAAAGACTCACCTGTTAACTCAGCTCCAGACCAGCAGAATAGTTTTCATCCTAGTCTCCTTTGAAATAATTACGGTCACCTAGCGAAAGTTTTCAATTCAGTACTCCCCCCCCATTTTTATGATCGCGCAAAAGCAGACGTAATGAAAGCCCATCCGTCTGTTTAAACATCAGTGCAGGAACCTTAGCATGTTCAACGTCTTCAGTAGTTTAAAAATAAATCCAAAAATGTTTAGCACGCCTGCTCTATTATATGCCCGCCTCTCCTGCAGACATCTATCTCTGCTGGGTTGTATGTGTGCTTGGAAAATTGCATCCAGTTGTGGTCGCCACAATCTAAAAAAGATGTTGGGACTCTAGAAAGAGTGCAGAGAAGAGCAACAAAATTGATGAGGAGACTGGAGGCTAAAACATATGAGGAACCCTTGCAGGAATTGGCTATGTCTAGTTTAATGAAAAGAAGGAACATGACAGCAGTGTTCCAATATTTGAGAATCTATCACAAAGAAGAGGGGGATCCAGCTATTCTCCAAAGCACCTGAAGGCAGGACAAGAAGCAATGGATGAAAACTAATCAAGGGGAGAAACAACCTGGAACTAAGGAGAAACTTCCTGACAGTTAGAACAATAAACCAGTGGAACGACTTGCCTCCAGAAGTTGTGGGTGCTCTATCACTGGAGATTTTTAAGAAGAGATTGAACAACCATTTGTCCGAAATGGTATAGGGTTCCCTGCTTGAGCAAAAAGGGGCGGGGGTTGGACTAGAAGACCTCCAACTCTGTTATTGTGCTTAAAATGTTCAGCATTCCCCTTTTGCAATAGTGGGACCTTCTTATCCTAAACATTAATTAATAATTTGGTAAGATGAAAGCAGATTTAATAACAATTTAAAACGGCAAATGTTTGAAAGCACGCTACGGCATGCCCGGACCGAAAGTCTCAGGGCCATGCAGCTTGCCCAAGGCCTATTTTATTCCAGTCCTCCTGCAAAATGATTGGATGCAAATTTAAACGGGTGCAGTTTCAGAAGATATCCCGTACCTCCATCCGTTTAGGGAGCTATAACCCGGTTCCCGTCATGAAAATGAATTAAGCACGGCTATTTGAATTTCCGATGACTCATACGGAAAAATAGGCCATCCAGATTGGAAAGGCTCTGTCAGCATGGATCTGATTATAATATCTCTCTAAGCAATTTAAGTATTCTTTATACGTTGCAGACAGATGTTTAACGGCAAGGGCTGTGTTATTTTAGGGATGGGAGAGGGAGATGGAAAGGACTTCTGCCAATCAAATCCAGATTCTCTCTTGCAGATGTCGATCTTATCCGTACGAGCAGTCCCCGATTTACAAACATTCATTTAGCGACCGTTTGAAGTTACAACAGCACTGAAAAAAGTGACTTATGACCGGTTTTCACACTTAACGACTGTTCCAGCATCCCTGTGGTCACGTGATCAAAATCCAGACCCTTGGCAACTGGTTCATATTTATGACGGTTGCAGAGTCACAGAGTCACCCTTTTGCGTCCTTCCGACAAGCAAAGTCAATAGGGAAGCCAGATTCACCTAACAACCGTGTTACTGACTTAACACCTGTAGTGATTTACTTAACAACTGTGGCAAGAAAGGCCGTA
>NW_015393839.1:0-13280 GCF_001527695.2 Protobothrops mucrosquamatus | reverse complement strand
AAGTCAAGGACTTAACGACTTCCCCTCTGTGTCGCATTGAAAATTATATAATTTGGTATGGACTCCACTGGACCTTGCTTTATTCATTTTTGCTGGAAGAGAAAATCGGTATCTCCTATTCTATTTTTGGCTACCCCTGTCAGGTTAAAAGAGGTAGGTGTCCTCCAAGCTCAATTTTGACAATCAGAAGTGTGCACCACGTTTCTAAATGACTAAAACATCCCTTTTGTTTCTATTTAGATTGGTTTGGGGGCAGATCTCCAAAGTCTTTGTTTAAAAGATGAAAACCTGTACAGAATAGATGGAAGTTGTACATGAGAAAAGTTCTAGGCTTGGAAAATCAGCTCTTCTACATCAAAATCACTTTGCAGCATTTTGTGCTGAGAACCCAATGGCCTTGGGGGGGGGGTGCGCAGCGATTTGCAGGTGTGAATAATTTGACATGCTTTCAAATAATTTTGAAATAAATTCAAATTACCATATCGGGAGACTCGGAATGTCAGGTCATCCGGAGACAAACTGCTTCAGGAGTCCATCCTCTTAAAAAGAAGGGGATGGGCCAGAAGACAGCCCCTCTCATTGGAGAAGCATTGGGATGGAGGTCAAACTCAGAAAAGCCCAAATACATCTTCCCAAGGAAAACAAAGCAATAATGTCAAACTGCCAATTATCCCTTCCCCAGATACATTTTCCCAAGGAAACTAATGTGTCAGCTCAACCATAATACATTCAGAAGGCCAAGGTCTGCTGATAGGCTGGGTGGGGATAAAAAAAAAACCAGGATGAGAATCAGGACAATTTGATAAACCTCATCACAGGAACTCTCTAAAAAAAAACCTTTATGAAATATTGCCAGCAAAGCTAGCTGAGGAATTCTGGGAGTTGAGGTCCACAAGTCTTAAAATTGCCAAGGATAAGGACCCCTCTTTTAAGGGACTGAGCTTCAGTAGAAATTAATTATATTCCAGCCAGGTTAACAATCATCTCACTGACATATGATTGATGGTTACTTTTCTTGGAAGTAACTCTTAGAAGTACTAGCCAGAGATACCCAGAGACACCAATTTAGGGTTAATCCCCATTAAACCCCGGCAAGATTTTCTTCCATATCAGACCTCTGGAAAATTTAGAAGTTAATTTAAAAGTTTTAGCAAACAATTTAATGAACTTAGTCAAATGGTCTTGAAACAACCTTAAACTTGAAATGGGGAGTTAATGCAATCTGGTCTTCTTTCTTACTATTAAGGATGAATTCATTGTGAAGCAGTTCTTGTTTTACTACACCAGTAAATTGGTTGAGCCACAGAGAATGCTTGTAACCAGTGAGGCTTTTGGTGTGTGTGCGTTTTTTTCTTTAAATTTTATCCTTCCTTTTTTTATTTTTACGGAAAGTGCCAGTACATATTGAGTTCTCTAGAGTTCAGCTGAGGACAAAATTGATCTTATCCATCTTTTCCCCTCTTCTAAAAACATTGTGGTTGAGGGCATCTAGCAATGACAGTGCTCCTTTGACCTTCCAAATTTAGACGAAAGGACCCTGGTGCTTTGACTGCCTCCAGAAAAACCCAAACAATATTTCACTGATTTAGCTAATACTTGGGGAAGTCAGGAATATTTAAGTTGCCTGCTTCACTCTGTAACACGTCCGGAGTGTTCACTCATTCAGGCTTCACAACTGCCCTCCAGCACTCTTCCTTAATACAGGAACTATTCTGTTGTGTAGATTTCCGACTCCCAGCTAAATAAGGTGACCAAACCTGGAACATTTGTAATTTGGGAAGTGAAGCTGGCTGGAGAACATTAAATCACTGGAAAATAAAAAGGGAGAACAGAACAGAGAAATACAGTTCTCATGTATGTTGATACTTGTCAGGCACAAATGACCAGGTCCACATATGAAGAGCTAATTTAATTTTAGCTAATTTAGATTAATTGCTAAACAGTCCATGCACAGAAATCTTCTCAACTAAGGTTTAGCATCGGCTTTGAGTTAGATCAGGGTTCATGGAATTCAAGGGCGTATGTGTGGATTTAGTCCACTTGTAACTATGTAGGGATTCTAGGCAGGTCCCTCTTTTAACTCCAGCCCCCGCTTCTGCCACTCCTTCTCCTACAGTACCCTGATTGAAGGAGGACACAAATATTTAGACTGTATAATAAAGAGGGGAAAAAAACTAAATTTCCATCAGTTAAGCTACAAGAAAAAGAGGAGTTTTTATATGCATACTGCTTAAATCTCTCTATGTAGAACCAGTTGAAAAAAAACTTTCTGGATTTGTAGACTTTTGAGACTATATCAAAAATAAGCAAAGCAAACATTTCCTCCAAGAGGACTCCTACTTTTACAGTGTTTTTATTAAGAATTATAACAGTTAAAACTTACAAACTGGGGGGGACTCTAAAAGGATAAAAAGAGCAGAAAGAAAGAAAAAAATTAACCAGCGCAGGCAAGAATTTTCCTATCCTAAATAGACTTCCAACCTAAGAAATTTAGCACAAAGCTCAGCGGTTATTTAAAGTGCCCCTTGTCCCCCTTAACTTAAAACATAAATTGCAGGCAATTAATTAAGGGGGGGTGGAAACAGGTACAATGTAGCCAATTCACCAGTGCACAGCCGCTAAACAGATGTGTGATGCTGATGAAGCCACAGCTGATTTGAATATTTTCAATATTTTGGCCCCCCTGTCTGCTGCTATTTTTTCCTCCTCTGCTGTTTATTTTTTTTTTCTTTTTAAATTAGTGGGTTTTGTTCTTAAAAATGCGAATGGCTGCATTTATGATTTCCCTTGCTGGCTGCTTGGAGTTCCTAATGAGAAAGCAAGGGTATAAATAAAAAATAAAAACATGAACATCCTTTTCCAAAATACTTACATGAAACATATGTACAATGCAACTGATTGGATTATGCAAAGCATTGGTAATTTACCACCTGGTAAATGTTTGGTTTTATTCATTCTTTGTTAGACAAAGGCATACATAGGGAAGATTTTATAGCTCAGCACTATTGTATAATCAACACTCCCATCAAATAACATAAATAGGTATACAGCTGGCAGCTATGATTCCCGAGTCCTTTAACCTCACGTCATTACTTTAAGCAAACCTATCCCGTTTCATTCCTTTTTTTTTATTATTTCCACCTTTGTGAAATTAAATTGGTTTGCAACTCAACAGGACAGTTCTCTCTGTGAAAATAATTCGGGGGGAGGGAGGCAAGCAAACCCATCATGGAATTATTTGGGGGTGTTCTTAAGAACTGGAAAGAAAAAAAATTAAAATTCATCAGAATCAAAATGTTGCAGAACACAAAGATATGCCGGGCTGTGCAAAGTTATATGCCAAAAGCTGCAAAATTTGCACAACAAACTAAGCTTGGAATGGTTAATCTTGTGTATAAGGTCTTGTTTTTAATGTACTGATCTATTGTTTATTTATTTACCATATTGTAAGAATTCAGTTAATTCTAGTGCAGATAACGATAGATGATAATATTTACCTCGACTGGATTTTTTTTCTCTTAATCCTGGCTAGAAATCTTTACTTCCCTCCTCCTTTCTTCTTATTTGGCACTAATTTATTTTCCAAAAAAATACACTCTGGTAACACAACCCCCCCCCCAAAAAAAAAACCAACAACGATTCAATGACAAATGCAGGAAGCACAAAAACATTTGTCCTTATGAACCACAATCACTTCTTTTCTCAAAAACTCAACGAATAAAATATACAAAACTGTCTTAGTTCCCAGGAGCTTTATTTTATGTTGCGTCTTTGTGGGCTGATTCAGCTACCCTGCCTACAGAGATTAGGCCTGAAATATTTAACATCTAAATCTTCATTTCCTGTCACTTCCCCGTTTTTTTTTATTGTTTGCCTGTGTTTCTTTTATGAATGTCTCTTAAAACAGCTTCGGAAGCCTTCCTCCCACTCCGGTCTCTCTTCTTTCCAAATCACCAGTTCTGTTCAAAAATTCTCACTTCCTTTGGGTTGGCCAATGGCCAGGTTTTTGCTAGCTTTGCTACCCTTCAACAAGATAATACTCAATACTTCATAATGATCGGTTGATTGAGATCCAGTTCACTCTCAATTATACCACTTTACAATGCCTTGGTAAGGCCACATTTGGAATACTGCATCCAGTTTTGGTCACCGCGATGTAAAAAAGATGTTGAGACTCTAGAAAGAGTACAGAGAAGAGCAACAAAAATGATTAGGGGACTGGAGGCTAAAACGTATAAGGAAAGGCTGCTGGAATTGGGTATGTCTAGTTTAAATGAAGAGAAGGACGAGGTGGGACATGATAGCAGAGTTTCAATATCTCAGGGGCTGCCCCAAAGAAGAGGGAGTCAAGCTATTCTCCAAGGCGCCTGAAGGCAGGACAAGGAGCAACGTATGGAAACTAATCAAGGAGAGAAGCAACCTAGAACTAAGGAGAAACTTCCTGACAGCTAGAACAATTAACCAATGGAACAACCTGCCTCTAGAAGCGGTGAATGCTCCAACACTGGAAGAGACTGGACAGCCATTCGTCCGAAATGGTATAGGGTTTCCTGCCTGAGCAGGGGGTTGGACTAGATGACCTCCAAGGTCCCTTTCAACTTTACTACTATTATTATTATTACTACTACTACTATTATTATTATTATTAATAATAATAATAATAAATATTAATATTAATATTATTCTGTAAAAGGAATGAAGAGAATGAAGGCCCATCCAGATATTTTAGTTGTAGAGTGTTCTCTAGAGGGTTGGTTTCACTTCTTTTTAGAGAATAAAGGAAGAGTGTCAAGATCACATAAAGTGTTAGTGCCACTTTACATTGAGTCACAGAATTACAGAGTTAGAAGGGACCTGGGAGGTCTTCTAGTCCAACCCCGTGCTCAAGCAGGAGACTTTCTACCATTTCAGACAAATGGTTGTCCAATCTCGCCTTAAAAACCTCCGGGGTTGGAAAACCCACAACTTCTGGAGGCAAGTCATTCCACTGATTAATTGTTTTAACTGTCACAATTGTTGATGAGCTCTAGTAAGAGACAACTCTGCCACTTATGCTCCACAAAGGAGCCTTGCCTTGCACGGGAAGCCACGTGTTTAATGCTTCCCTATATCCCTTGTTGCAAGTTTACAACTTGCAAAAATGGCTAATGTACAGATTTCCTATGTCGCTGAGGTGCCTTACAAGCTCCTGCTTCAGAAGCCCTGTGTCAAAGTTCCGATAGACGAGACCAAACAAATCAGAACTCCGAGGCTAGAGGTTTCCTCAAAGAACATGTTTATTGGCTACATAGTATTGGCACAGTCAAAAGTGAAACCAAGTCTGAAGAAAGTCTTGGGAAACACTATTACAAACTTAAACTTCCCACCCCATGCTATGCAATCAGGTACGTTTCCCAATAGAACAGTTTGGCGGGCTTTCTAACCAAACACTCACCCCACTAACCGACAGAAACGACCTTGGTTCCCACGAGACAGTGAAATGTTAAGACTAGCAGAAACCCTCCATACCCCCCTCCCATTCCTGTGGCAACCTAGAACGAGCGAGATGGCTGCAGCCAAGTCCGTTGTAGAGTTGACACCCTGTTCTTAACAAACCAGCTGATCAATACATTGCTTTTCGGAATGAATATCTACCGTATCCTTCACATTTTTCATCCCTCCACCTTTTTGTTCCCCTGCAGATAAACAGATAAGCTACCCAAGTCATCCTTTTTATGCCTCGCTCGTTTCGCTCTCAGTTCCAAATCTTTTCCCGCGGGGACTCCAAGATAAACGCTCCTTTCTCCAACAGTATTGGAGCCACCAATTTGGAAGTTACAGAGATGAAGAGGGTATACTCTAAAAGGAGGAGGGGAGAGGCAGCTCTGCAGATGAGCTCTGGGTGAAGCAAGCTTTGTAGTTGTGGGGGAAAAAAAATCATCGCACGGTAGATGAAGAGCTGGGTAGAGCTCCTAAATCACCCGAAAGCTGCAAACAACTGCATCATTGACCTCTGTGGGACTGAGAATTTGTACTATGACCAAATTACAAACCACAATAACACCCAAAACTTCCATGTACATAAAACTGATTTATAGTCGGTAAGCAGATCGGTTTCATTTTTCTAATAATAAATTATGAAGCATCCAAGGAATTATTTCTCAGGCAATACAAAGTTTGGACTAGACAGTATTCTTTTCCAACATGACCTTTCCTTGACAATGTATAGAGAGTCCATATCTCTTATATTCAGCCCTTGGGAGGAAAAAAACCCAGCTAAAAGTCATATTTTTTGTGACATGCTACACAAGGAATATGTATTTTTTTTATTCTGCCAGGGGCCGCGCTGCATTTTAAAACTTTTTTCATTGTTGTGGGTTGTTTGCTTGGTTCAAAAATCAATAGAACCTCGTTGGCGATTCAGTGGAACCCCTGGAGTAGATGGGAATAAAATTTGCAGAACCTTATGAGAAAGTGGGGTCACTCCAGAGAGTTCTTCGCAATGAAGGTTTAGAAACCTGGTTGGGGGGGGAAGGGGAGATTTTTAAAAAACACAACAATTTTAGAAAGGCCAAGATTGTACAGTTTGGGAACTGGGCAGACTGGAGGACTGTATAACACCCCCCACACACACACACACACACAGAAAGGAAATTTAGCCTGCAACACAAGGTTGACCACACATATATTAGAACACTAATGGACTTTCAGGAAACTAGTGAGGTCTAATACATCAGTGATATGACAATGGCTGCTTCCTCAACATCCAAAGCAGGTGAATTACTCTTGATGATTTCCCTAGTGAGTGAATTGAACCACGGGAAGCCAAGGAGATCGCCTTAGGAGATGACCAGACTGAGCCAGAGGGAGGGGTCAAACGCGTCATAAGCCACAAGTCCCTGCACACCTACAAGAGATCTAAGTCCAGCCCACCTTGAATGCCTTTCTTATCTCCCGCTCATTTCCCTTGACTGTTAGCTGGTCGGATTCTTGTACAGAGCTTAAGCTTGCAATTGTCAGACCCCCAAAGAAATGTATTACTTCTCTTTCTATCATACACATGCTTTCGTCATCATTTTTGGGGGGCCTGCCATTCTGTTGGGAGGGGGGATGCTTTGCACTGTCTTGCCACACTGCCCTTCCCCCCCAGGAGATGGAATGCAGCTGAATAACATCACAGATTGCATCCTGCAACAAGACCTTTAATGTTATTAAGCAACGTTTGCCTATTCCCAATCTTTAGGCGGGACCTGATATCAATGCCAGTCTAAACATCTGGAGGACTGTATGACCAACCAAAATGTCAGTTCCAGTCTCAACATCTGGCGGACCGTATGACCAACCATCATAATAAAGAAGATTAAACGTGATCTGCACCATCACATTCCCAAGCAAAATGTCTTACATCCGGAAAACTGAACAAAAGCCTAAGTAGCAACAGCGCATCTATGCGGTACTAATGTGCTTGTTTGTCTCAGAAAGACATATAATTATTCAATCTTAGCCTTTTCATATCCAAACGAGGCAAAGATGTGAGACAAGCAGTTATGACCGGGACGCCTTGCGCACAGTCACTCATGCTCTCGTCACCTCCCGCCTGGACTACTGTAACGCTCTCTACATGGGGCTCCCTTTGAGGAGCACCCGGAGGCTTCAACTGGTCCAGAATGCGGCCGCGCGGGCGGTGTTGGGAGGGACTCGTCGCTCCCATGTGACACCGCTGCTGCGCGAGCTGCACTGGTTGCCAGTGGCCTTCCGGGTACGCTTTAAGGTGTTAGTTACCACCTTTAAAGCGCTCCATGGCATTGGGCCTGGATATCTCCGAGACCGCCTTCTGCCACAGATTCCCTCCCATAGACCGGTACGCTCCCACAGAGTGGGTCTCCTCAGGGTGCCGTCGGCCAAGCAATGTCGGCTGGCGACCCCCAGGGGGAGGGCCTTCTCTGTGGGTGCCCCCGCCCTCTGGAACGAACTACCCCCCGAGATCCAGATGATTCCGGATCTCCTTACTTTCCGCCGCGCCCTCAAGACATGGCTTTTCCAGCAAGCGGGCCTGGCCTAGGGAGGATTTTAAATCGGGTTTATTTTTTAAGAAAATTTTAAACAGCACAACTTTAAAATATTTGGTTTTAATTGGTTTTATTTGGTGGGGATTGTAAATACGTTTCTGTTTTTAAATATGTTGTGAGCCGCCCTGAGTCCCGTTGGGAGAAGGGCGGGATATAAATCAAATAAATAATAATAATAATAATAATAATAATAATAATAATAATAATAATAATGATGGAGAGTGAGAATGATCCGCAACCTAAACCATTTCCCTTCTCTTCTCAAGCTGGATCTCTCCCTAATTCCACTGTGCCAAACCACCCAGGTGCTACCTAGTTCCTGTCCTTTTAGCAAACAGATCCCTGATGCAGGAAACAGCATGCAGGAAATATCCTGTTTTATTTTGTTTTTTTAAAAACAAAAACAAACCAATCAACAAACCACTACCCTTTGAGCAGTCCCCAAAGACCCACACAAAGAAGGCACAGTGCTGCCCGCTCTGTGGGGAAGGTACCCGTTGACAAATGAGTTTGATTTCCTTCCACGCTCTCTGCATCTTATTGCAAAGCCAGTTCAGCTAAGAAACGGGGATGGAGGAAAAAAAGGCAGAAGCATTTCTCAGCATCTTCTAAACAGGAAGGGATTTGCAAGGGAATCTGATGTTGCTTAGGCGGGTCATCAACCTCGTCTCCAGCAAGCTGACAAACAGCCACCCGGAGAAAGCAGGCACCTGCCTTGATAAATACCTGAATGCCTGTCTCCTAAGTGTCCAAACAGAAACAGCTGGTACTAAGAGACAGGGATGGGAGAGACTAAAATTGATCCCTGCTGTGAGTTTGCCGGATTCCACCGAGTTAGAGGAAGGAGCCGAGGATTTTGAAGAGGACAATACAAAGCAAACCTTCAAAGAAAGGGATTTGGATAAAGGAGAGGGGGAGAAAGCAGATAACAATCTAGAAAAGTCTGCTTTGGCTTCAAAGTAGGATGGCCCAGCTCAGCAGCATAAGCTTCTCGGCACTCTCCAGGGAAGATCTGCAAGGTCAGATCCAAGAACAAGCACGTCTTCCCAAAAAGGCTACATCTGCAAGATTCCCTATGCACTTTCACTGAGACTAGAAGGTCCCCAGGTAAACAGATATAGAAACACAGGCTGTGAACCAAGGGGGGAGCAATTTTAGGCGGCTGGGACCCCAATCGGCACCTTGCAAATTCAGACAATGCATTCCTTCACAATATTCTACAGATCAGTTAAGCCTGTTTTTCTTAAAAAAACAACAAGGGTGATTTGTGAATTTACATTTACTTGAGCCAATGATCCAGCATTTTTCCCCCTTCAGCCTGTAAATCTTCCTTCCTCACCTATATCCCAGGGAGCTGCAGCCAAACAATTTAGGTAGAAGGTAGAATAATGCAATATCCTATGCTATCCAGCCCAGTTGAGCAGTGTGAGATTCAAGCAAGGACAATCTGAAGGGAGAAGTATCAATCCCATAATCTGTGGGACTAATGGCAGATCTAGTGCCACACACACTTGCATCCCCATTCTGGCACATGCACACAGGCAAAATGGAGCAGGATGTGCTATTTCCCCATCTCCACTATCTGGGGCAAACAACCTTGGGCCCCAGAACTCTATCCTACCCTATAGCCTCCCCTTTTCTGAGTTCCCCCCAACCATGATGATCATAAATCGGTGGCAGCTTCCTGCAGGAAACACAGCAATTGTGGAGTACATGTAGGAGAAGAAGGAGGCAGAGTCAAAAGAGGAATCAGTCTGGAATCATTATGTTTCCACAAATAGCCTAAATTCAATCTCTTTTGAATTCTATTAGGTCTTACCTTGCATCAATGTAGTGCTGATAGTTAGTTGACCAATAAATGGGTGAGCAATAAATCAGCTTAACTGGAACTTAAAGTGTGGTCTTGATTCTTTGTAGTTAACAATACACCCTAAAATGAGAGGGGGGAGAGAAAAAGAAGAAAGAAAGAAAGAAAGAAAGAAAGAAAGAAAGAAAGAAAGAAAGAAAGAAGGAAGGAAGGAAGGAAGGAAGGAAGGAAGGAAGGAAGGATGAAAGAAAGAAAGAAAGAAAGAGAAAGAAAGAAAGAAGGAAGGAAGGAAGGAAGGAAGAATGAAAGAAAGAAAGAAAGAAAGAGAAAGAAAGAAAGAAAGAGAAAGAAAGAAAGAAAGAAAGAAAGAAAGAAGGAAGGAAGGAAGGAAGAAAGAAAGAAAGAAAGAAAGAAAGAAAGAAAGAAAGAGAAAGAAAGAAAGAAAGAAAGAAAGAAAGAAAGAAAGAAAGAAAGAAAGAAAGAAAGAAAGAAAGAAAGAAAGAAAGAGAAGGCAATTGCCTGGACAAAATCTTGAAGTTTTCTTAGCAATGTTTTTCAGGATTGATTCTCCCTTACCTGCTTCTTAGGGCTGAGAGAGTATGACTGGCCCAAAGTCACCCAGCTAGCTTTGTGTCTAAAGCAAGACTAGAACTCACCATCTCCCAAGTTTCTCAGCTTGTGTCTTAACCACTACACTGAACTGTAATCCTTGGACAACTCAAAAAAAAAACAGTCTTAAATTTGCTCTCTGGCCGCTAAAAAGTTGCCTAAAGTTGCCCGACTTCCCGGAGAACCATCTCTTGATTTAGTTTTGGCTCACCTTTAATCAAAACAATTGGGTGTCCTTTTTTTTTTTTAAAACGGAACACATTGCGCAAAACATTCAAACGTGATTAACACAAAGTAAACTGTTGCAAAACAGCACAAGCCCAACACACCCTTTTTATGCAACACGGCTCAGCTTCCTTCTGTCTCGATGCCAATTAGCATGATCAAATATTTATAACTCTTCTTCTGATACACAAAGAGAGTTTGGCGAATGCCTCTATTTCTCCAAGCCAGGAAATTTAAATACAAATAATTCAAAAGCAACCATCCTAGGAAATGAAAAGGCTTTTTTTTTTTCTTTTTCAATAATATTGCTGCTGAAACAGAAGGCTGGAGCTGCTTTCAGCAGTGTGGGTTAAAAAGAAAAAAAAGAAAAGAAAAGAAAAATTAGGACGGTGGAGCTATGCACACCAGAGTCATTTTCTGGTTGCACGTAATAATTCCTTCTGCTAATTATGAGAGCATCTTAGCGCTAACGGTGTTTGCATCAAAGGGAAACAGGAGGGAAAGATTATTGATCTGAAGCGTTGTTGCGCAGAAGAAGGGGCAGATTAATTCCCTGTTGTCTTAGAGGGTGGGACAAGCAAGCTGCAAAGCAGTAAATTCTGCCTAGGTGCCCTGATTGAATAAGCCGATAGCTAATAGAAAAGGCCAGTAGTATAATTGTGAGTTCATCAGAGGTCTTTCAACAGTGGCCTTATGATCATGCCTTTAAAATGTCTTGAGCAGCTAATTTTGTTTGTTTATCGTAGAGTCCTCGGTGATCTCTGAGCTTGCTTGTTTGCTTGCAGACATTTCATTACCCAATTAGCTAACATCCTCAGTGCAAGGGACTGTGGGTTTCGCTCTCTATCTATATACAGTGGATTGTCCTGCCAATATTGTGGAGGGTATGCTTTTCTCCTCGGTCGTTCCTTGATTGGCGTATTGTTTTCTGCCTAGTTGTTTATCTGGTGGTAACCCTCGCTTATCTGGATGTTGGCTACTGCAGGAGACACATCCTCGTCTTTTTGTTTTCTTCTTAGCTTTTTGTTGTCTCTTTGGGATGGTGTGCAAGGATGTTTCATTTCTGTGTGCCTATTGGTGGCTGACTTGCCTGACTGTCAAACCTGGAGGAATTGCCTAACATTTTGGGATTTAGCTTGGTCGAGAATGTTCCCAGTTTTCCAATTGAATCTGGGGTTCAGCCAGAATTACCACGGTTTTCTGATTGAACCTTCACTCTGACCTCAGCCTATCCCAGTGTTGGCGAACCTATGGCACGCGTGCCAGAGGTGGCACTTGGAGCCCTCTCTGTGGGCACACGTGTTGTTGTCCCAGCCTCACCTCCCCCCACGACCCACTCCTCACCAGAGCCGCCCCCGAGCATGGCCCATGTGGAGCAGAGCAGCCAAGGACATGGCAGCCAGGCAGCGTGGGCAAGACTCTGCCTCACACCCCATCATGCACAGTTGATGCTGTGGGGCACGGGCAGAGGGCGTGGCCGCCATTGGTGCCGCTGGGCTGCCTGGGCGATCTGCGGCGGGCCCTGGAGGTGGTGAGTGGCCCTGCGGGCAGGCAGGGCAGGGGACAGGGTGGGGGTGGAGCAGGGATGGGGCCAGTTTTTGGGCACTCGGTCTCTAAAAGGTTCGTCATCACTGCCCTATCCCATCATTTGGGGAAGCAACCAGATATTAAATGCTTTCTTGAACGTTAAAGGGAGAACTTTTCAATCTTGGGGGGGGAGGGAGATGATGTTCTGCAGGGCAGGGGTGCAGTGGAGAAGACACACTTCTGAGGATGCACAAGGAAGAGATCTGGAACAATGTTCACTCTGTCTGCTCTGCTAAGCTGGGCAGATGCTCTCAGGGAGAGGCAGTCCCACAAATAATCTAGTGGCCCCATGCCACGTAGGGCTTTAAAGGCAATAAGCAGCCCCTTGAATTGCACCCAGAAGATGATCCTTCCCAGCTCTATGACTCTATGAGCTTCACAACAGTCTCAAGACAGAGAAATCGCTGGAGATTCTCACTCATCCAAGCCCTGGTGGTCCCAAAGGTGCTTTTTCAAGAGGCAACTGGACTTTTTTTTTGTTTTTCCTTGAAGACGTTTCATCCAAGAAGCTTCTTCGGCTCCGACTGGATGGTGGGGAATGAGGTGGGGTGGTGAGTCATTCTCCATCATTTAGTCCAGGGGTAGTCAACCTTGGCTCTTTTATGACTCGTGGACTTCAACTCCCAGAATTCCTGAGCCAGCTTAGCTGGCTCAGGAATTCTGGGAGTTGAAGTCCACGAGTCATAAAAGAGCCAAGGTTGACTACCCCTGAATTTTAGTCAGAACTGATGACGCTCCTTGGATGAGAAGCGAAATGTCTCCAAGGAAAAAACAATGTCCAGCTGTCTCTTGAGCAAGCCCCTTCGGGTTAAGGCAGAGACTTTATTTAGACTTCACAGTAAGCTACAGTTCAGCAGTTTGTGAATGTGCTTGTTCAGACTTCATTGTTAGGTGCTCCCTGTCCTCCCATTTCTTGGCTGCTGCTTTGGCCATAAAATAAAACTTCCCATTTTCGACTAAGCTGCTTTCTTTGTTCTGTCCAAGCTGGGCAGGCTCTAATTTTG
>NW_015393838.1:13988-15911 GCF_001527695.2 Protobothrops mucrosquamatus | reverse complement strand
TCTCAAAAGTGATTCAAAGTAACAGGAGATGAACATACAATTATAATTTTGAAAGAGCTACATTGGAGCTTTCTTTGAAGATGTTTCATTTCTCATCGAAGAGTTAAGAAATTTGCTACCTTCTTCCTTCTTTCCTTCTTTCCCGCCTCCCCTCTGTCCCTTGCTCCTTCCTTCCTTCCTTCCTTCCTTCCTTCCTTCCTTCCTTCCTTCCTTCCTTCCTTCCTTCCTTCCTTCCTTCCTTCCCTCCTTCCTTCCTTCCATCCATCTTTCCTTCCTTCCTTACTTCCCTCCCTCCCTCCCTCCCTCCCTCAGCCTGGTGTCTGATTCACTTCCTATCACTGTGTCTCTCGCACGCAGTAATAGACAGCGGTGTCCTCCATTTTGAGATTGTTCATTTACAGATACAAATAGGTGAGGGAATCATCCTTGGAGATGGTGAATTGTCCATTCAGTTTATTTGAGCAGAATGTGGAAGGAGGTGAGTCATTCCTTATGCTGGCCAGCCATTCCTTTCCTTTCTCTGGAGCCTGTCTCATCCTGTGCATCCAGTAGCGACTGAAGGTGAATCCAAAGACTTGGCAGGAGAGATGGAGGGACCCTCCAGATCTTCTCATGTGCCATCCAGACTCAACCAACTGGTGCTCAGAGTGAACTTCTAAAATAAAAGTGTTTCACTGAAATCTTCTGTACACACACACACACACACAACATAATATGGAAGAAATTTTTTTAGAGAGGAAAGAATTACCTTGGAGGTAATACTAGTAAGGGCAGCAAATTCAGCCATGGGGTCATTTTTGCTCCTGTAATTAATGGAGGGAATTGATGGAAAGAATTCAGGAAAGTGCACAAACTTTGTGTTGGTGGGTGTAGCCTGAAAAGGGAAGCCATGAAGCTCCTTTAAAGGGGGCCCTGATTTACATATTGCTTCAGATAAAAGAGCCCCTCAGTGCATTCACTTAGAGATTTTTTTTTTGGAAAGACCTTACATGGGTGACTTTCAAATAATGTTTCAGTCCTAAGAAAAGTGATGCTAGACATGCTTGGTTTTTGTTTTCTTGTGAATACCTGGGAGAAAGTGCAAGTTTACTTTACAATGAGTAAAACAAAGACTTGAATAATTCCACCACTTCTCAAAAACCTATCTTCTAACTCAGGGGTGTCAAACTCAAATTTCATTGAGGGCCGCAACAGCATTGTGGTTGCCCTCGTGGGGCTGAGTGGATGTGGCCAGGGTGGGTGTGGCCTATTGGGTGGGCGTGGCCAGCTCTACATTGTTTGCGTCAAGGGTGCCTGTAGGGGCCTGGGCAGGAGTGGGACAGATCTGAGGGTCTCTGGCAGAAGGGGGTGGGACAGGGCAAGTGCCAAGGCATTGTCCACTGGAGGAGCCTCATTGTTCCTCTCAGGCCATGTGGGGGGGGGTGAGGGCTGGATGGCGGCGCGGGCTACCCAGAGCCCTGAACAGCAGAGGTCAAACACCCAGCCTTGTCCCCGAGCACCTGCGGCACCAAGCCCAGCCCCACTTCCCCAAGGGGGCGCCCAGCTGCACCACAAAATTGTACATTGGCTCCCAGCTGGTCTGGGCCAAGGCAGCGGGGGCCGTTCCCTCACTGTTTCCAGGATAGCTTCACGGGCCACATGAAACCACTTCGCGGGCCGCATCCGGCCCTCGGGCCTTGTGTTTGACATGTCTGATTTAACTATATCACAGTTAAGAGATTTCCTTCCTTCCTTCCTTCCTTCCTTCCTTCCTTCCTTCCTTCCTTCCTTCCTTCCTTTCTTTCCTCAGGAATGTTAAATATTGATTAAAGCTTGAGGAACAATGTTTAATCTACAGCTGTACAGTCCACCCAACTCACAAAGACAAAATCTAATCATGTTCCAAAATGTTCTCTTCATTGAATGAGAAAGATCCCTTTTTAT
>NW_015393838.1:9077-13280 GCF_001527695.2 Protobothrops mucrosquamatus | reverse complement strand
GTTACTTGTCTTTAGTTCTTCAAACTCTATTCTTTTTTTCCTAATGTAGCATGCATTCTCCTCATTGATGTTACAGAATTCTTTGCAACAAATTTGAGATTATGGGCAAGTCCTTATGATGAGACAGACATGTTTAATTATTAGTATGGAGGAAAATGGGAAGGGCTGCTTTTGAGTAAATATTTCCTTACTTTGCAACATGGATGTTCTGGGACTGATTTTCCTAAGTCAAAAAACTATACCTGCCCAAAATGAAACCAGTGGATTTGTTATTCCATTTTAATTTCCCTATTAAACAAGATAGTTGAGGGATTCAAGTCTTACTCAATCCCTCCCCCCCCCAAAAAAAACAAGCCAGGTGAGCACATTCATTTAATAATAATAATAATAAAGTTGGAAGGGACCTTGAAGGTCATCTAGTCCAACCCCCTGCTCAGGCAGGAAACCCTATACCATTTCGGACAAATGGCTGTCCAGTCTCTTCTTAAAAACTTCCAGTGTTGCAGCATTCACCGCTTCTGGAGGCAGGTTGTTCCACTGGTTAATTGTTCTCACTGTCAGGAAGTTTCTCCTTAGTTCTAGGTTGCTTCTCTCCTTGCTTAGTTTCTTGCTCCTTGTCCTGCCTTCAGGCACCTTGGAAAATAGCTTGACACCCTCTTCTTTGTGGCAGCCCCTGAGATATTGGAACACTGCTATCATGTCTCCCCTCATCCTTCTCTTCATTAAACTAGACATACCCAATTCCAGCAACCGTTCCTTATATGTTTTAGCCTCCAGTTCCCTAATCATCTTTGTTGCTCTTCTCTGTACTCTTTCTAGAGTCTCAACATCTTTTTTACATCACGGTGACCAAAACTGGATGCAGTATTCCAAGTGTGGCCTTACCAAGGCCTTGTAAAGTGGTATTAACACTTCACGTGATCTTGATTCTATCCCTTTGTTAATGCAGCCTAGCACTGTGTTGGCCTTTTTGGCAGCTGCAGCACACGGCTGGCTCATATTTAAATGATTGTCCACTAGGACTTCGAGGTTCCTCTCACAGTTACTACTATTGAGCAAGGTACCCCCTATACTATACCTGTGCATTTGGTTTTTCTTGCCTAAATATAGAACCTTGCTTGTTTCACCATTGAATTTCATTTTGTTAGATAGCGCCCAGTGTTCAAGTGTGTCCAGATCCTCCTGTATCTTAAACCTGTCTTCTGGAGTGTTGGCTATTCCTGCCAGCTTGGTGTCATCTGCAAACTTGATGAGTTTGATGAGTCTGCAAATTTGATTTCTTTGATATCAAATTGTACAAGGAGCAACTAAGCAACTACATCAAGCCAGGAAGACAGTCCAAAATATTGAGTCTCAGAGGGCTTCTGGGAGAGAAGGCTTGCACTGACTAACATTTATCTCCCTTAGCTCAATCCTACTGAGAGGAAAGAACTTCAGGATTCAGGGTGTTGAATATATATTGATATAAAAAGAATTAAAATGGAGCAGCATGTCTAAAAAAATTAAACCATGGAGAACTGGTAATACAGAGAATCAACGGAAATATATCAAGGAAGATCTGTAGATCCATGTTTCTTCCTGTAAATAAATTTTAACTTTTTTAAAAACTACCCAGATTATTCCACAGCCTGGAGCTATCCCCCCGCCGCCCCATCAAAGTGCTAACAAGATTCCACACTGCTTCTTAGAAGAACATATTTGAGTTTCTACAACCTGTCATTGAGATTTATCTTCTGCTTCCAAGTTCAAATACACAGTTTCAACTTCCTGTGATTGAATGTTTTTGGAGAGCTGCGGAGAGGAAGAGAAGGTTTTTGCCTGGCATCAGATCCACTTCCTCTCACTGTGTATCCCACACAGTAATAGACAGCTGTGTCCTCGGGTTTTAGATTGTTCATTTGCAAATACAGCTGACTGCGGGAATCATCCCTGGAGATGATGAAGCGTCCCGTGAATTTATCAGGGTAGTAAATGGAAGGAGATGAGCCTGTAAGTATTGTGGCCACAAATTCTAGTTCTTGCCCTGGAGCCTGTCTCACCCAGTGCATCCAGGAGGTGCTGAAGGTGAATCCAGAGGCTTGGCAGGAGAGACGGAGGGACCCTCCAGGTTTTCTCACACCCCCTCCAGACTCCACCAACTGCCCTTGAGATTGGACACCTAAAAATAAAAGTGTTTCAATGAAACCTTCTATGTACAAAAACAGAACAGGGAAAGAAATTCTTTAAAGAGGGAAAAAGTACCTTGAAGGAATACTAGTAAGGGCACCAAATTCAACCACGGGATCATTTTTTGCTCCCTGTAATGAATGAAGGGAATTGATAGGAAAGGATTCAGGAAAGTGCACAAACTTTGTGTTGGTGGGCGCAGCCTGAAAAGGGAAATCATGTGGCTTTAAAGGGGGAATTGTGCCTCAATTTACATATCACTTCAGATAAAAGATCCCCTCAGTGCATTAATCTCACAGTTTTCCTTGTACACTTCTTACGTGGATGACTTTCACGTAACACTCCAGTCTCAATAAAAGTGAAGGCAGTCTCTTTCTTTCTTTCTTTCTTTCTTTCTTTCTTTCTTTCTTTCTTTCTTTCTTTCTTTCTTTCTTTCTTTCTTTCTTTTTCTTTCTTTCTTTCTTTTTTCTTTCCCTTCCTCCCTCTTTCTTTCTTTCTCTTTCTTTCCTTCTCTCTCTCCTTCCCTCATTTCTTTCTTTCCCTTTCTTTCTTTCTTTCTTTCTTTCTTTCTTTCTTTCTTTCTTTCTCTCTCTCTCCCTCTTTCTTTCTTTCTCTCTCTCTCTCTCTCCCTCTCTTTCTTTCTTTCTTTCTTTTTTCTTTCCCTTCCTCCCTCTTTCTTTCTTTCTCTTTCTTTCCTTCTCTCTCTCCTTCCCTCATTTCTTTCTTTCTCTTTCTTTCTTTCTTTCTTTCTTTCTCTCTCTCTCCCTCTTTCTTTCTTTCTCTCTCTCTCTCTCTCCCTCCCTCCCTCCCTCTCATTCTTTCTTTCTTTCTTTCTTTTTTACTTTCTTTCCCTTCCTCCCTCTTTTTTTCTTTCTCTTTCTTTCTTTCTTTCTTTCTTTCTTTCTTTCTTTCTTCTTTCTTTCTCTTTCTTTCTTTCTTTCTTTCTTTCTTTCTTTCTTTCTGTCTTTCCTTTAATTTTATAGTAGAAATGGCAGATTTATATTAGAGTAATTAAAACAAAGACTTTCAAAATTTAACCGCTTCTCAAAAGTGATTCAAAGGGACAGGTGAGGAACGTGCAATTATAATTTTTGAAAGAGCTAGACCACAGCTAGATACAGCTGGCTGCAGGAATCATCTCTTCAGTATTCATACAATGGGTTGCCTCATATTTGTTTAAATAGAATTCTTGCTTTGCAATCTGGAAGTTGGGCAGCTGAATTTCTTTTCTGTTGTCACATTACAAGATGAGACCATGGGATTTGTCCCCTTTCCTTGCAGGGGAAAGCAGCTGATGGATAATAATAATAATAATAATAATAATAATAATAATAATAATAATAATAATAATAATAATAATAATAATAATAATAATAATAATAATAATAAAAAAGTTGGAAGGGACCTTGGAGGTCATCGAGTCCAACCCCCTGCTCAGGCAGGAAACACTACACCATTTCAGACAAATGGCTGTCCAGTCTCTTCTTAAAAACTTCCAGTGTTGGAGCATTCACCACTTCTGGAGGCAGATTCCACTGGTTAATTGTTCTAACTGTCAGGAAGTTTCTCCTTAGTTCTTGATTGCTTCTCTCCTTGATTAGTTTCCATCCGTTGCTTCTTGTCCTGCCTTCAGGCGCTCTGGAGAATAGCTTGACTCCCTCTTCTTTGTGGCAGCCCCTGAGATACTGGAACACTGCTATCATGTCCCCCCTCGTCCTTCTCTTCATTAAACTAGACATACCCAATTCCAGCAGCCTTTCCTTATATGCTTTAGCCTCCATTCCCCTAATCATCTTTGTTGCTCTTCTCTGTACTCTTTCTAGAGTCTCAACATCTTTTTTATTTATTTATTTATTTATATTTGAATTTATATCCCGCCCTTCTCCCGTAGGACTCAGGGCGGCTGACAATCTATTTAAAATACATACAAGACAATACAAATTTAAAATTAATTAAAAAGAATATTAAATATTTGTCGAATTAAAATATAATTAAACCCCCCCTAAAAATTACCCTAGGCCAGTCCTGCAAGCTGGA
>NW_015393838.1:6456-8190 GCF_001527695.2 Protobothrops mucrosquamatus | reverse complement strand
AACACCGCCCGCGCGGCCGCATTTTGGACCAGCTGGAGCCTCCGGGTGCTCCTCAAGGGGAGCCCCATGTAGAGAGCATTACAGTAGTCCAGGCGGGAGGTGACAAGTGCATGAGTGACCGTGCGTAGGGCGTCCCGGTCCAGAAAAGGCCGCAACTGGTGAATCAGGCGTACCTGATAAAACGCCCCCCTGGTCACGGTGCCCAAAACTGGATGCAGTATTGCAAGTGTGGCCTTACCAAGGCACTGTAAAGTGGTATTAATACTTCACGTGATCTTGAATGTGTCCCATATCGCAAAGTTAGTATGGATGACATCATGTCAAAACTTCTCCTGATTTATAGCTGATGGTAAGAGTAACCACCAAGCAGTGACAACAAAGCAAGAAGACAGCCCAAAATATATAGACCAGAATGTTGCATTGAAATGGAGATTTGCAATTCACAATATCTGACAGTCTTGGCATTGCTCAGCTGTGGAAAGAGAGCTTCAGGCATCAGGGGATCTTACACAGATTAATGTAGAAAGACTTAAGGAGGATAGAGACGTGGGTTTAAGCATAATGAGTATAAATTAATGGAGAAGAAATGAAAAAGGAATAACGTGTAGAAAAGTATGAGACAGAGGAAATTTGGCAATATTGAAAGAAATAAAAGGGACTGAGTGTAAATAAGTGTAAGCTTTTCAGAGGCAGAGAAAGTTCTTGACGGGCTTCAGATTCACTTCCTCTCACTGTGCTTCTCGCACAGTAATAGACTGCCGTGTCTTCAGCTTTGAGGCTGTTCATTTGCAGATACAGCTGGCTTTTGGCATCGTCCCTGGAGATGGTGAAGCGGCCCTTCACTTTGTCTGAGTAGTAAGTGTCAGTTGTACCCATACTTGCAACCCACTCCAGTCCTTTCCCTGGAGCCTGTCTTATCCAGCCCATGTAATAGCTGCGGAAGGTGAATCCAGAGGCTTGGCAGGAGAGACGGAGGGACCCTCCAGGTCTTTTCACATCCCCTCCAGATTCCACCAACTGGACTTGAGATTGGACACCTAAAAAGAAAGGTGTTTCAATGAGATCTCCTGTAAACAAGAACAGCAAATGGGAAAAAAAAACCTCTACATGGAGGGAAACATTACCTCCCAAGGATAGAAGTAAGGACACCAAGTTCAGCCACCAGATCATATTTGCTCTCTGTGTAATGAATGGAATGGAACTGAAAGGAGAGGATTTGGGAAAATGCACAAACTTTGTGTTGGTGGGTGTTGCTGCAAAAGGGAAACCAAATGTTGCCTTTAAAGAGGAAATTGTGCCTTGATTTACATATTGGTTGAGATAAAAGAGTTCCTCAGAAGAGGGATTTCATAGTTGTCCTTGCACGCACCCTGCACAGTTGATTTTTGTATAAATTTCCAGTCCACAGAAAAAGGAAGGCAGATTTTACAGAGGAATAATTAAAGAAAAACCTTGCAAAATTCCACCAGTTCTCAAAAGTGATTGAGGGGAACAAATGATGAACGAGCTATAAGAACATTTGAAAGAGGCATGTTAGGAAACATGAAAACAGCAGCACCTCTGAGTTCAGGAAAGTTTTTATGCATTTTTCCCTTAAATTGGCCAAATTAAGGTTCTTTTTAAAGGGGTGTTTTAATAAATTTTTAGGGGGAACAAGGGAGGTCGGGAGGGGGGAGGATCACCTTAGGTCAGGACCAGCCATGTCTGAGGGTTGCGGTGTAGAAAGGGTGGGGG
>NW_015393838.1:0-3995 GCF_001527695.2 Protobothrops mucrosquamatus | reverse complement strand
AAAGCGCTCCATGGCATAGGACCTGGATACCTCCGAGACCGCCTTCTGCCACAGATTCCTTCCCACAGACCGGTACGCTCCCACAGAGCGGGCCTCCTCAGGGTGCCGTCGGCCAAGCAATGTCGGCTGGCGACCCCCAGGGGGAGGGCCTTCTCTGTGGGTGCCCCCACCCTCTGGAACGAACTACCCCCCGAGATTCAGATGATTCCGGATCTCTTAACCTTCCGCCGCGCCCTCAAGACATGGCTTTTTTAGCAAGCGGGACTGACCTAGGGTGAATTTTTAAATAGGGACAATTTTTAATGATTTTAAACAAGACACAGCTACAAATATTTGGTTTTTAATTGGCTTTTATAGGGAAATGTTTTTGTATTGTTTTTAATATGCTGTGAGCCGCCCTGAGTCCCATGGAGGAGAAGGGCGGCATATAAGTCTTAAAATAAAATAAATAAATAAAATAAATAATATGACCTTTTGAAGAAATACAAAAGAACTGAATGCAGACCAAGATCATTTTTGGAGGCTATTTTACTATTTTGTGGGGTATTTTAATTGTAATAAAAATGTTACCAAAATACTCACTGTACATTGAAAAATAATAATAATAAACCTCTTTGAGGAAAGAAAGAAGGAAGGAAGGAAGGAAGGAAGGAAGGAAGGTTTAAAAATGCAGAAACAAGCAAACAAACAAAACAGAAATGGCAATGGAGTGTTGTGTGACAACTTTGCCCCCCAGTGTCTAAAGTGAGGATGAAGGAAATAAAAGTTATTCTTTTATAAAATTGTAGAAAAATAATTGTAGAAATGTAATGCCAATATATGAGACTATCTATTTAACACAAATGTAACACTGTAACGCAAATGTAGCAATGCACTGCCAAATGTGTGAGAAGGTTTGTTCAATGTTTACTGCCTAAAAATCCTCCAGACACAGGAACTTACACTGAGTAGAAATCCTACTATCAAAGAGGGGGATTTTGACCCTAGGTGAAAATTACAAATAAACAAGATAACAGCAGATGGGTGGAAGAGGTCAGGATGACTTTAAGTACAACTTCAAAGTACATTATAAAGATGAAAGAGCTTCTTAGATGTGACATGCATTGTAGAGGTATAAGATGCAAAATTTGAAACCAGGCCAGTGTGCTCCTGGAAACCAATCCATAGGGAAGGATCCAGGAGGCTGCGTTTGCAAATGCTTCTCTTCTCTTCTCTTCTCTTCTCTTCTCTTCTCTTCTCTTCTCTTCTCTTCTCTTCTCTTCTCTTCTCTTCTCTTCTCTTCTCTTCTCTTCTCTTCTCCTCTCCTCTCCTCTCCTCTCCTCTCCTCTCCTCTCCTCTCCTCTTCTCTTCTCTTCTCTTCTCTTCTCTTCTCTTTTTACTCTTTTTATGTTATTCTCCAATAAACCTTTGTTTTGTTAACAAGACTTGTCTTCGTATTGTGAGTATCAAAATTTGGGGTTTTTACATCTCACAAGGACACATCTTAATTCTCCCCAAAAATTATTTTGGTCCAGATGTTCCTTAATATTTCTATGGCCAGTTTAGATATTTAGAAGGATTATCCTGATGTTTCATTTCCTGAGTTCTGCTGTGATATTAAAGAGAACATTCCACTCTAGATCTTTTTTTTTTCTCTGAAGCCAGATCACCTTGCAAACAGGGAAGGTAAAACTGGAATTTTGAAGGCAATTTCCTCATTTTTCATTGACTTCAGCAACTGGATCCCTAGAACAAAAGAATGCAGGATCCGTGGCTGAATCAAGTTGCAGAGCTGCTCTGAAGAAAGGAAGCTTCTTGTTTGGCTTCAGGTTCACTTCCTCTCACGGTGTAATAGACTCCCATGTCCTCTGGTTTGAGGCTGTTCATCTGCAGATACTGCTGCCTTTTGGCATTGTCCCTTCACTTTGAGTATTAAATATAAGTGTGTCCCTTCACTTTGAGTATTAAATATAAGATGAGGTTGGAGATATGTCGCCCACCCATTCCAGTCCTTTCCCAGGAGCCTGTCTCACCCAGTGCATGTAATAGCTGCTGAAGGTGAATCCAGAGGCTTGGCAAGTGAGACGGAGGGATTCTCCAGGCCTTCTCACATCCCCTCCAGACTCCACCAACTGGACGTCAGATTGGACAACTAAAAAGAAAAGTGTTTCAATGAGATGGCCTGTATGCAACAACAGCTAATGAAAAAGAACTCTATATAGAACTCTATATATTATACCTCCAAAGAGTGCAAGTAAGGATAAGAACTTTAGAAACAGAATCATTTTTGCTCTCGGTAATGAATGGAGGGAATTGGTAGAAAATAATTTGGGAGATTGCACAAACTTTGTGTTGGTGGGTGTCACAAGAGAAAGGAAATCAGCTATTGCCTTTAATGGAGAAACTTTGCTTTGATTTACATATTGGTTGAGATAAAAGAAATTCTCAGAGCAGGGATTTCCTAGTTATCCTTGCCCACTGCACAATTTCTTTTATTTATTTTTTTTATTTTTTTTTCCAGTCCAAATAAAAATGAAGGCAACTTTTACAGAGGAATAATAAAAACAAAGACTTGCAAAATTTCACCATTTCTCGGAAGTGATTCAAGAGAAAAAAATCATATAGCAAGGAAAAAGAACATTTGAAAGAAGCATGTCAGAAAACATGAAAACAGCGGCATATTTGAATTCCGGAAAGGTGTTATATTTTTATTCCCTTTAATATGCCCTTTAGAAGAAACTTGGAAAAAATAAATATAGACCAAGATCATGTTTATTTTGGAGGCTATTTCATGTCATGTTTTTATTAGTTCTTACTGGTCCAGAGTTGATTTGTCAAGATGGGCAGCCATAAAAAATAAAATAATAATGTGGGGGGGGAGGGAGGATGGGAGGGAGGGAGGATGGGAGAGAGGTAGGGAGAAAGGGAGGAAGGATCAAAGAGAAGGGAGGGGAGATAGGGAGGAAGGAAGGAAGGAAGGAAGGAAGGAAGGAAGGAAGGAAGGAAGGAAGGAAGGAAGGAAGGAAGGAAGGAAGGAAGGAAGGAAAGAAGGGGAAGATTAAAAATCACAGAAAAATACTGAAAAGAAACAGAAAAGGAAAGCTTTTTATTTCTTCTGCAGCAAATATAAGTACATTTGGAATATTAACTCTTACTTTATGATTACAAAAAGAAGCTCATGTTTTTCTATTATCCATTTTTTTTTCATCAAAACCGCAAATCATGATTGTGTGCTTATCTGTTTCCTGCAAAAAAAAAAACACCTATAAAGCATTAGTTCAGTTTCTCTGCAGTTTCCATCATCATCACTGTCCATCCCTCCATTATGGTTAGTGATGAGTCTTTTTTTAATATGTCTTGAGAAATTAAATTCTTTTCAGATCCATTGAGAGAAACTTTAAAATCTTCTGGATTGGTGTATGTAAGAAATAATAATAATAGTAATAGTAATAATAATAATAATAATAATGATGATGATGATGATGATGATGATGATGATGATGATGATGATGATGATAAAGTTGGAAGGGACCTTGGAGGTCATCTAGTCCAACCCCCTGCTCCAGCCCATTAATGGGAGAAAGTGGCAAGAAGGTGACAAGCAACAGGGAGAAAGCAGAACTATTTAATTCATTTTTTGCATCCCTCTTTACACAAAAGGAAAAAAACAGCCCAACCTATTAAAAACGGTACCACAAAAAACAGATTAGAAACACAAGTTAAGATAGGCAAGAAAATGGTAAGTGAGCACCTGTCCAGCCTAGACGAGTTCAAATCACCAGGACCAGATGAATTACACCCCAAGGTTCTCAAGGAACTGTGGGAAGTTAACCCAGAGAAGGAAATATTAAAAAGGCAGAAAGAAAGATATTGTTCACCAAAAGGATTTTTAAAAGCATTTTCTGAAAAGCAGAAACCAAACCTGGCCTCATCTCTTTGCCCAGGGCAGTAGTTAGTCTTATACATATGCAGATGTGGAACCATCAGGAAGTTTGGAGCCAGGGATCTCAAGACAA
>NW_015393837.1:0-13281 GCF_001527695.2 Protobothrops mucrosquamatus | reverse complement strand
CAGAGAATCAACCCCACTCCCTTGTAGCCCTGATGGTATTACCTAGTTGGGTCATGAAACGTCTGCAAGGAAACCACCAAGCTCAGAGAGCGCCAAGGATCCCAAAATAAGCCTCCTCCTCCTCTTTCCCCTCCTCCCCACAAACCCCTTTCCCTTCTAGTACTGATGATGTTACCTAGCTGGATAATGAAACATCTCCCAAAAAGTTTCATGACCCAACTAGGTAATACCATCAGGGCTACAAAGGAGTGGGGTTGGTTCTCTGTTTATATACCGGTGGCCAACAGCCTTATCAAGCCCTCTCCCACCAACCCCGGCAGGGCAAGCCATATGAAAAGTATTTTTTTTTCTTTTTTCTTTAAAAAAAAAGAGGATTCTTGTGTTCTACCAGCCAACTGCTGGGGGTTTCACTCCCCTTTCCCCCCACCAAGGAATGCATAGATTAGAGAACAGCTGCTCACTCCAACCTTTGGGGCTTGGGGTGAAAAATTCAAAAAATGCCTTATTTGACTCCACTGGCATGTCACAGCCAAAGAAAAAAGGAACATTTTTTTTTATATATTCATTTAGTTATTTAACTAAAGCTTTATAAAGTGGTACCAGTATTAACACTTCATGTGATCTTGATTCTATTCCTCTGTTAATGCAGCCTAGGACTGTGTTGGCTTTTTTGGCAGCTGCAGCACATGGCTGGCTCCTATTTAAGTGATTGTCCACTAGGACGCCGAGATCCCTCTCACAGTTGCTACTATTGAGCAAAGTACCCCCTATACTATACCTATACATTTGGTTTTTCTTGCCTTAATGTAGAACCTTACTTTTTTCACCCTTGAATTTCATTTGGTTAGATAGCGCCCGGTATTGGAGTCTGCCCAGATCCTCCTGTATCCTAAGCCTGTCTTCTGGAATGTTGGCTATTCCTGCCAGCTTGGTGTTGTCTGCAAATTTGATGAGTTCCCCATCTATCCCCTCATCCAAATTGTTGATATAGATGTTGAAGAGCACTGGGCCCAGAACAGAGCCCTGGGGCACCCCACTACACACTTCCCTCCATGTAGATGCGGTTCCATTGAGGACCACACGTTGACGAGACACCTGCTATCATGTCCCCCCTCGTCCTTCTCTTCATTAAACTAGATGTACCCAATTCCAGCAGCCGTTCTTTACATATTTTAGCCTCCAGTCCCCTAATCATCTTTGTTGCTCTTCTCTGCACTTTTTCTAGGGTCTCAACATCTCTTTTACATCGTGGGGACCAAAACTGGATGCAGTATTCCAAGTGTGGCCTTACCAAGGCATTGTAAAGTGGTATTAATACTTCATGTGATCTTGATTCCATCCCTCTGTCAATGCAGCCCAGCACTGTGTTGGCTTTTTGGGCAGCTGCAGCACACGGCTGGCTCATATTTAAGGGATGGTCCACTAGGACTCCGAGATCCCTCTCACAGTTGTTACTACTGAGCCAGGTACTGAGCGACATCAGAACTTTGGACTGCAAGCTTCGTCTTCTCTGGGTGGACCCCTGGCCCTCAGATCAAACAACGCCCCCACGAGGCAGGGCTTCTCTGCATCTCTGCAGCCGCAGCTCCAAAGTGCCAGTGGCCCACTTAGGAGACAATCTCTGCTCCAGCCCAAGTTGATGCCGGCCTCTACGGATCCCGCAAAGCCACGCAAGCAGCAATGCGGAGACACCGCGAGGGGTACAAGCGGCAAAGCCATTTGCCCGAGGACTTAACGGATTTCTCTTGGGAGGCCCATTAAGCAGTACAAGCCAGCCCCGTGTAAAGGGAGGTTTTTTTTTTTTAATTTGCTGTTAAAAGCGAGGGTAATGAAGAGGATGGCGGGCTGGAAATGTCAGGTTATCCATAAAGGAGCCGGCTCGGGTGCAATTTATCGCTTGTGTTATCAAAGGGGAATAATAATAAATATGTTTTTTTTAACCTCCGCAACAGGGTCCCAAACCACACTTGGACAAGAGGGAAGGGCGAAGGTCCCCAAAGTGTATTAGAGGCTCTCTAATCTTCCAGGCAAGAAACTACCAACTCGGACACACAACCAAACAGTAAACAACAGGGAATCACCAAGGAGAAAACAACTCTCTCACCAACATGTCTGGGCAAGCCACTTGTACATAAACAAGTGAGAGCCAACCCCACTTCTTTTTAGCACTGATGATGTTACCTAGCTGGGTAATGAGATGTCTGCAAGAAAACAATCCAGCTCAGAGAACACCAAGGACCCCACAGTTGTCGTCGTCGTCGTCGTCGTCCTCCTCCTCCTCCACCACCACCACCACCACCATCACAATTACCATTCCCTTCTAGCACTGATGATGCTACCTAGCTGGGTAATGAAATGTCTGCAAGAAAAGAACCAAGTTCAGAGAGCACCCAGGACCCCACAGTTCTCCTCCTCCTCCTCCTCCACCACCACCACTCTGCAAACTCCCCTCCCTTTTAGCACTGATGATGTTACCTAGTTGGTTCATGAAACGTCTGCAAGAAAAAAACCCAGCTCAGAGAGCACCAAGGACCCCACAGTCCTCCTTCTCTCAACATAAACCTCACCCCCTTCTAGTATTGATGTTACCTAGTTGTATCGTAAAACAACTGCAAGAAAGCAAGTACCAAGGACCCCACAGTCCTCCTCCTCCTCCTCCTCCAACGCCACTCTGCAAACCTCTTTCCTTCTAGCACTGATGATGTTACCTAGTTGGGTATCGAAATGTTTGCAAGAGAAGAAACAAGCTCAGAGAGCATCAGGGACCCCACAGTCCTCCTCCTCCTCCACCATTCTACAAACCCCTCTCCTTCTAGCACGGATGATGTTACCTAGTTGGGTAAGGAAACACCCCCAAGAGCCCCAGGGACCCCACAGTTCAACCCTGAGCTACCCATATTCGCTTCTATTGCTTCCAGCCAAGGCCTGCAGGGACTACTAACCCGTTAAGGTCCATTTCCCTTCCCCAAGGAGTTCCCACTTTCCGCCTTTCTTCCAGAATGGGCTCAAGGGCCTCTTACCAGTTTCCACCGTTGCTCAAGGATGGCAGTGATGTCTACAGGGTGGCGCGCGAGGATGTTGACAAAACGGGCTTCCGGGACAGCGATGGCGCAGATGACATGCACCCACCTGCAAAGCGTCCAAGACAGGGGGGGGGGGAGAAATTGAAATATTTATTTATCGTCCCCTCGACATCGTTAAGCATCGTCCCAAGAGATCGGGGTTATCCATGAGAGACGTGCGACAGGAATCTCTGCCGCTGCCCAAAGATCAATTCTGATCTTAAAGCAAAGAGGTTTAAGACCGCCAATCTGACTGGACCAAGTCCAGATTGGTTCAAGTTAGATTAATGCGGGGGTCTTCAAACTTGGCCACTTTTAAGACTTGTGGACTTCAACTCCCAGAATTCCTCAACCAGGCACGACGCAGCAGCGCCAGGGTGGCCACACCCTCTGCCCACGCCCTGCAGCATCAACTGCACGCAACGGGGCGTGAGGGCGGAGTCTTGTCCCCGCTGCCCGGCTGCCATGTCCTTGGCTGCGCTGTTCTGTGTGGGCCGTGTCTGGGCGCGACTCTTCTCTGGGGGGGGACTGCTGGGGAGGAGGGGGCCGTGGGGGGAGACGGGGCTGGGACGACGGTGCGCGTGCCCACAGAGAGGGCTCCGAGTGCCGCCTCTGGCACGCGTGCCATAGGTTCGCCACCACTGGTCCAGCACAACAGCTGGCAAAGCCCATCCCTCCGAGCTATGTGGCAACTCATTCTAAGGTTGACAGTCTTAGTAAAATAATGCCAGTTGACTATAATGCACTTAATCAGGCAGTTCTTTCTCTGAATACAGGGAGTCCTCAACTTACAACAGGGCATTTAGTGACCGTTCGAAGTTACCGCAGCACTGAAAAAAGGGACTCAGGACCTTTTTTCACCCTTACGACTGTTGCAGCATCCCAGGGGGGTCACGTGTTCAAAATTCAGACGCTTGGCAACGGACTCGTGTTTAGGATAGTTGCAATGTCCCTTTGGGCAACCGTGTGGCAAGCCAAGTCGACGGGGAAGTGCCAGATTCGCTTAGCGACCGTGTCACTCACTGAACGACTGCAGGGATTCCCTTAACAATTGTGGCAAGAAATGGGGGCAAAATTCACTTCACAGCCGTCTTGCTTAGCCACAGAAATGTTGGGTTCAATTGCGGTCGTAAGTCAAGGACTACTGTAACAACTGTTTTGTTGGGTTTTTTTTAAAAAAAGCTACCTGCTCTTCCGGAAAGAAACATAGGTGACTTAGCAGAAAAATATCTTGAAGCACAGGGCACCCAGATTTTGCAAACCGTGGTGAGCGCAGTGCTTAGAACGCAACATTGCAGGCTGACTCTGCCCACTGCCAGGAGTTCGATCCTGACCGGCTCAAGGTTGACTCAGCCTTCCATCCTTCCCAGGTCGGTAAAATGAGGACCCAGATTGTTGGGAGGGGGGGGATCAGCTGACTCTGTAAACTGCTTAGAGAAGGCTGTAAAGCACTCTGGAGCAGTATGTAAGTGCTATTGCTATCTATCTATCTATCTATCTATCTATCTATCTATCTATCATCTATCTATCTATCTATCTATCTATCATCTATCTATCTATCTATCTATCTATCTATCTATCTATCTATCTATCATCTATCTATCTATCTATCTATCTATCTATCTATCTATCTATCTATCTATCTATCTATCTATCTATCTATCTATCTATCTATCTATCTTCTATCTATCTATCTTCCTTCTTTCTATCTATCTTTCTATTTCAGTGATGGCGAACTATTTAGAGACTGAGTGCCCAAACTGCAACCCAAAACCCACTTATGTATCACCGGGTGCCAGATGGGCGTGGCCCACTGGGTGGGCGTGGCTGTGGTGGTCATGGCAGACTGGGTGGGTGGCCAAGGTGGGCGTGGTCACCTCAATGTTGCTCGTGGGGAGGGACGCCTGTGGGGGCCGGGCAGGGTTGGGGGAGATCCAGGGGGTCTCTGGCAGGTGGGGCAGTGGGCAGGAGGCTCGTCCTGCAGGGCGAGGCGAGTTAGGGTGGGGGTGCCAATTGCCGCGGGGCAAGGCGAGGCAGGGGCCGGGGCGGCTGCTGCCTGACACCATCGGCCCCCGCACACAGACGCCAGCTAGTGCCTGGGGGCCGATGGTGCCCATCAGTAGCCACAACCTGCCAGCCCCTCGACCGGCACACTCTGGGGCTCCGCAGCCGCCTCTGAGCTGGACGGCCAGCCAACAGCTGAGGAGGAGATGCAGTGGGTCGTCCCCGGGAAAAGGAGAGCATGCGAGGCCAGGAGGGATGGGATGGGGAAAGAGGGAAACCAGCCGTGCCGGGATGCATCCGGCCACGTGGGACCTCGGCGAGTTAATGGGCGGCTGCTTGAAGAGGGACAGTTGCCATCTCCGGGGCATGGCACACGTGCCCACAGAGAAGGCTCTGAGTGCCGCCTCTGGCACGCGTGCCATAGGTTCACCACCACTGTTCTGTCTGTCTATCCGTCTGTCTATCCGTCTGTCTAATCTATCTATCTATCTATCTATCTATCTATCTATCTATCTATCTATCTATCTATCTATCTATCTATCTATCTATCTATCTATCTATCTACCTACCTACCTACCTACCTACCTACCTACCTACCTACCTACCTACCATCTCTCTCTCTCTCTCTTTTCTATCCACAATATCTATCTCTGTCTGTCTGTCTATATTCTCTCTCTCAAGAGCCCTGGTGGCACAGTGGATAGAATGCAGTATTGCAGGCTGACTCTGCCCACTGCCAGGAGTTTGATCCTGACCGGCTCAAGGTGGATTCAGCCTTCCAGCTTTCTGAGAACGGTAAAATGAGGATCCAGATTGTTGGGGGCAAAATGCTGACATTTGTGAAGCGCTCAGACAGGGCTGTAAAGTTTTATAGCCAATTTACCTTCCATCCGTAGTTCTTTGAAGAGCTCCTCCTCTGAGATTACAGAGACAGCAATCCTGGGAAAGCAACATGGAAATTACAATTAAAAAGGGAGAAAAATATCCCGCCAAAATATTTTGGGGAATTGTGGGGTGGGGTGGGGGGTAGGGAAAGGAAAGAAGAATTACATCCAGCACCCTGGTGTGAGGCACAAAGAATCAGGACCATATGTAAGGTTGCAGCATGGAAGATTTATTCAAGTCAATACATAAGAATCTGGTCAAATAAAATTCAAGAGTAAATTAGCCTCAGATTAGGGTCAACGGAATTCAGGAGGGGATGTATTTTGTGTTTACTATTTGTTTTTAATATGCTGTGAACCGCCCTGAGTCCTATGGGAGAAGGGCGGTATACAAATTAAAATAATAAATAAATAAATAAAAAATGTACTTGGGAATGCTTGTGGGAATGTAAGGCCTCTAAAATGATAACCTGCTTAACGCCACCTCTCAGCTCTGCCTGCCCTTGTTCTGCACCTGAGTCCTGATAAAGCACTTTCCGGAAGCTTCTAAAACAAAAACAATTATCGCAGCATATTTAATAACAGAATAAAAGAGTTGGAAGGGACCTTGAGGGTCTTCTAGTCCAACCCCTGCTCAAGCAGGAGACCCTACAGCATTCCAGACAAATGGTTGCCCAATCTCTTCTTCAAATCTCCACCCACAATTTCTGGTGGCAAGCTGTTCCACTGGTTAATTGTTCTCACTGTCCAGAAATTTCTCCTTAGTTCTAGGTTGGAACTTTCTTTGGTAAGTTCTCTGATTCCTAAAGAGTACTCAGAAACTTTGAACTTGGGTGTATGGAGAAGAGCAGAACGGAATAATACAGTTAGAAGGCACCTTTGAAAGTCTTCTAGTTCAGGGGTCTTCAAACTTGGCCCTGTTATGACTTGTGGACTTCAACTCCCAATTCCTGGCTGAGGAATTCTGAGAGTTGAAGTCCACAAGTCATAACAGGGCCAAGTTTGAAGACCTCTGTTCTAGTCCAACCCTATTCCATTTCAGACAAATGGCTGTCCAATCTCTTCTTAAAAGTGTTGGCGCATTCACTGCTTCTGGAGGCAGGTGGTTCCACTGGTTAATTGTTCTCACTGTCAGGAAGTTTCTCCTTAGTTCCAGGTTGCTTCTCTCCTTGCTTAGTTTCCATCCGTTGCTTCTTGTCCTGCCTTCAGGCGCTTTGGAGAATAGCTTGACTCCCTCTTCTTTGTGGCAGCCCCTGAGATATTGGAAGACTGCCATCATGTCCCCCCTGGTCCTTCTCTTCATTAAATGAAACATACCCAATTCCTGAAAACTGTTCTTTATAAGCTTTAGCCTCTGACAGTCCCCTAATCAACCTAGAACTAAGAAGACATTTCCTGACAGTGGGAACAATGAATCAGTGGAACGACTTGCTTCCAGAAGCGGTGAATGCTCCAACACTGGAAGTTTTAAAGAAGAGACTGGACAGCCATTTGTCTGAAATGGTATAGGGTTTCCTGCCTGAGCAGGGGGTTGGACTAGATGACCTCCAAGGTCCCTTCTGACTGTTATTCTACCCTAGTCATCTTTGTTGCTCTTCTCTGCACCCTTTCCTAGAGTCTCAACATCTTTTTTACATCGTGGTGACCAAAACTGGATCCAATATTCCAAGTGTGGCCTTACTAAAGCTTTATAAAGGGGTATTAATACTTCATGTGATCTTGATTCTATCCCTCTGTTAATGCAGCCTAGGACTGTGTTGCCTTTGTGTTTTTCTTCATCATCCATCATCTTCATCCTCTTTCTCTTTATCACTCCCACCACCAAAAGAATCAATGAAGCCCCCTTGGAATCAAAGCTAGCATTTATGCTAGGATCCAACCCTCCACGTAGCCATTTCTGGTTACCCAAGAAAGAGGTTTGCCTACCGCTAGCAGTACGTTTGCTGAGCAACGGGAACAGGTCCAGCCTTCATTCACAAGATCTGGGCGTATCCCGTAGCAACCTGCAACAAAAATAAAATAAATAAAAATAAAATGAAGTATCAAACTGGGGGGGGGGGAGAAAAGGCGCTGGAAGACAAGAACAACACAATCGTTTAAAAATCCCTTGTACGCAGCTCTTTCACAAGGCATTTAAATCAAACTCAATAAAAGGTGAATGTTCTTTCTTCGTTCTCCGTCAGCAAAAGTAGGCGCGACAACACAAAGAGGAAATATATAAACGGCGCATCTCTTGGGAGGTTTCATGTTTTCCCGAAAATAAGACCCCGTCTAGTTTAATGAAGAAAAGGACGAGGGGAGACATGATAGCTGTGTACCGATATCTCAGGGGCTGCCCCAAAGAAGAGGGAGTCAAGCTATTTTCCAAAGCGCCTGAAGGCAGGACAAGAAGCAACCGATGGAAAGTAACCAAGGAGAGAAGCAACCTAGAACTAAGGAGAAACTTCCTGACAGTTAGAACAATTAACCAGTGGAACAACCTGCCTCCAGAAGCGGTGAATGCTCCAACACTGGAAGTTTTAAAGAAGAGACTGGACAGCCATTTGTCCGAAATGGTATAGGGTTTCCTGCTTGAGCAGGGGGCTGGACTAGAAGACCAGATGACTAAAAAACCAGAACTGGTTTTAAATCAGAACTGTTTTTATTAGGAATATTAGGAGCTAATTATGAGAAGGAGAATGAGTATTTAATATTGCATGTATTAACAGCAGCGGGAATTGTATTTGCCCAATATTGGAAAAATGAAAATTTACCAACTGAAGAAGTATTAATCAAGAAAATTTTAGAAGGTGCAGAAATGGTTAGATTGACTTTAGAGATTAAAGAGAAAGAAGATTCAGTTTACTTCAGAACATGGGATAATTTCTATCAATGGCTAGGAAAACGAATTAGGGAGAAAGGAATGCGATATGTTATTTTGAATACATACCTGTAAGAAGAATGTTATGGCTTGATTAACTGATACTGTTTATGATAACCAATTATACTCACTACTTTGTCTATTACTATATTAATTATTGTTAACTATACATATGTACCCAGACAATATTCTGTTGGCAAAACATTGAAAATGTTATTGGGGGACAACCCCAATGTTGACCCTAACCCTGTCCTAATCCCAAACCCTTCCCTAACCCCAGTTTAAACCCTAACCCCATTCCCAACCCCATTTTATTCCTAATCCTATAAAATCCAATAAAATTCTTTAAAAATAAATAATTATTATCCAGAGCCAAAGGGAGCTTTCGTTAATTATATAAATTTCCTTCCAATCTCTTTTCTTTCCCCTTCTGTCAACAGAAACCTATAGAAGGGCGCCTTCGCGTGCCGGTGTTTGTGATTAATTTAAATAAATAATTCCTTAAAAAAATAAAAAAAAGCCGGCGGGCTGTTCCTGGGAAAGCTGATTAGAAAGCCGAAATGCAATCTGCGCGTCTCGCCTGAAATACTTCTATAAAACTCAACGGCTTTGTGAAGAAAGCAAGCAGGATGCTTTGGTCCTGATTTCTTGCTTCGTGACCACAAAAAAAAAGAAAAGAAACCTACGTTTAATTTGTGCAGGGCGGAAAACTCATCTTTTGGAAGAAAAGATGTGTTTTGAGAAAAAGACGAAACATCCCCCCCCAAAAAAAGAGCAGAAGAAGCGAGGCGCTTTGAGGAACGAGAGGAAAATGGCTAGAAACACAAAGACTTGGGCAACGGACCACCGCTGGGTAGAATTTGGGTCCTGCCTTTTAAGAGACAGATGGCCCAGTTGGGGATAAGACGGGTCGGCTCACATTTATCTAACATCTGAGTTGTTTTTTAATAGAGCTAATCAACCAGGCGGAGCTTGCAGCAAATTGCTGCAAAGCGGTTTCTCGTTACCCTTTGTCCCGATGTTCCTCCATCAATCGCAGCAAGTTTAAGATGGGTGGATTTCAACACCCAGAATTCTCCAGCCAGCCCGTTCCTTTCGCTTCCTGCCTGCCTCCCTATTAATCCCTACTCCCTTCCCTACCTTCTTCTCCTTTTTTGCTCTTCTTCTCTAACGAAGAGAAGGACGAGGGGGGACATGATAGCAGCGTTCCAATATCTCAGGGGCTGCCCCAAAGAAGAGGGAGNTTAAGATGGGTGGATTTCAACACCCAGAATTCTCCAGCCAGCCCGTTCCTTTCGCTTCCTGCCTGCCTCCCTATTAATCCCTACTCCCTTCCCTACCTTCTTCTCCTTTTTTGCTCTTCTTCTCTAACGAAGAGAAGGACGAGGGGGGACATGATAGCAGCGTTCCAATATCTCAGGGGCTGCCCCAAAGAAGAGGGAGAACAATTAACCAGTGGAACAACCTGCCTCCAGAAGCGGTGAATGCTCCAACACTGGAAGTTTTTAAGAAGAGACTGGACAGCCATTTCTCTGAAGTGGTATAGGGTTTCCTGCCTGAGTAGGGGGTTGGACTCGATGACCTCCAAGGTCCCTTCCAACTTTAATAATAATAATAATAATAATAATAATAATAATAATAATAATAATAATAATAATAATAATAATAATAATAATAATAATAATAATAATAATTATATTATTATTAGCTTTTAATTAATTCATGTGCTACCCTCCCTTCCTTCCTATTTCTTTTCCCTTCTCCATTTCTCCTTCTTTCTTTTCCTTCCTCCCCATTTCTTTCCCTTCTCCATTTCTCCTTCCTTCTTTCCTTTTTCTTTTCTTTTGCCTTCTCCATTTCTCCTTCCTTCCTTCCATTTCTTTTTTCCCCTTATCCATTTCTCCATTTCTCCTTCCTTCCTTCCATTTCTTTTCCTTCCTTCCTTCGCTTCCTTCCTATTTCTTTTCCCTTCTCCATTTCTCCTTCCTTTCTTCCCTCCCATTTCTTTTCCTTTCCTTTCTCCATTTCTCCTTCCTTCCTATTTCTTTTCTTTTGCCTTCTCCATTTCTCCTTCCTTCCTTCCTTCCCTCCCATTTCTTTTCCTTTCCACTTCCTTCCTTCCTCCCTCCCTCGAGGGAAGAGGAATGAGAAAGGAAGGTGCAGATTATGTAGAGAGGGCTCAGTCCAACATGCAGTGGCAGGGTATAAGATGCAGGTAAGGAGTAGCACGCACTGTCCCTTCCAAGTCTGTTATTCTTTATTCTGTAAATGTTCAGAAGGACGAGGAGGGACCTGATAGCGGTCTTCCAGTATCTCAGGGGCTGCCCCAAAGAAGAGGGAGTCAAGCTATTCTCCAAAGCGCCTGAAGGCAGGACAAGAAGCGATGGATGGAAACTAACCAAGGAGAGAAGCAACCTAGAACTAAGGAGAAACTGCCTGACAGTTAGAACAATTAACCAGTGGAACAACCTGCCTCCAGAAGTTGTGAATGCTCCAACACTGGATGTTTTTAAGAAGAGACTGGACAGCCATTTGTCCGAAATGGTATAGGGTTTCCTGCCTGAGCAGGGGGTTGGACTAGATGACCTCCAAGGTCCCTTCCCACTCTTGGCAAGAGAAGACAGGCAGAAAAATTGCCGCAGCACGAAATCAGGAAGCAGGCACTTACTGGCGTGGACCTGGAGGCAGCATTTGGCACAGGAGATCAACAAGCTGCTCCCATCGTCTCCGATGTAGGAGTTGGACGGGACGGGCTCCGTGTTCTCACTGCTTGAGGTGAAGCACATTTCAGGGACCAGAGGCCTGGTCTTCTGCCCGTTTTTAAAAGGTGGCTGGAGCGAGGGGTTTTCAGCACCTGCCTCCTTTTCCATCGGCAAGACCTTGGAGCAAAAAAAAACACCACACCACATTATCCAAATTATTATTGCAAGGGAATCCATCTTTCTTAACCCGCCAGAGAAGTGAAAACTGCTATTTGGGGACGTGTTTGTCTCCGCAGCAATAAAGGAATTATTTCCTGCGGTTATTACATGTTGCCCTCTCAGCTTTCGTTTTGGTTTGAGCGGGAAGTTTTGCTGCCCGTCGTAATGAGCGTAGCGAACTCGGAGTGCCGATTTATTCCCTGGGCCTCTTTTAAAGCTAAAAAAAGTTTGAAAGCACCTGTTCTCCTTTTTAAAACAAAAGAGGAAGTCCTTGGCAAACTAGAATTTCTTTCTTCTATATAAATAAAAATGTAAATGTTCGTTTGTTCAAAATCTTAAATCTCCGAAAGTTCTTCACCGATTGCTTTGAAATTTTGACACATCGTTGCATTCGAATACGCGCGTGTTTTTATATACCTACTATTATATAGATGACACACCTGTGACAGGTAAAACATGCTTTTTTTGAAAAACAGCACCATCTGTTGGACGCTTTGAAATTGCCATTGAACATGCAATTCATTGAAACTCCCACGTGCAACATTTCCAAAGCATCCAGCATGAGAAAAGTATTGCAGAAATGCAAACTTATTGTTTGGGATGAATGCACAATGGTGCATTGAGACTGAGCCACAGCAACGCGTGGCCGGATACAGCTAATTTTTATATATATAACAAGTTTTTATTGGTTTTCCAGTTTTACATTTAAGTATTTGGAAAGCGGCGTGGTGATCGGGCAGTCAATAGTACAATAACAAAATCTTTACTACATATCTCTGGTTACATCATCAAAAATTCCTTCTCTATTTCCCTTAACATTTACCATATCATATTTAAGCGAATAGATCTCTAGTTGTAACAAGTTCAGTTACAACATTTATCCTCATATTTTTACTTATCCATATCCATGTCCTGTGTTTAACTTTTACCTAATTTTTAATTAGAATGTTCCAATTTAACCTTTAACATCTGCAGTACTTAAATTTCGGGTAACCCAACTTTTCTTTATTTCACTCTGTAAAAATTATAATATCTAAAATATACCTATTACTTACTTGAATATATTCTTGTTTTATTTCATAAGCATTTTCTATTTCTCATCCCAGTACATCACCACTTACTAAATGGAGTATCCTTGACTGTCTCAAATCCATCATCTTTGATTTTGAATCAATTTCTTTGATTTTTAATTAAGGAGAACAAGTTGGGAGCATATCTGAGGGCCTTTCTGGTAGCTCTGGCGGCCCTTTAAGAACTGGGCCAGCGGCCCCTGCGGCCCTCTTGGATCTGAGGGCCGTCTGGTAGCTCTGATGGCCTCTAAGAACTGAGCCATGGCTCTGGCGACCTCAATGGCCCTTCCAACGGCCTCGGCCAGGTGAGGACTTGGGGCTTGGTTTTCGGACTTGGCCCGCCTTGGCCTAGAGGACTGGGTTCGGGAGGACTTAGGGACTTAAGGACTGTCCCTTGAGATCAGACTCTTGTTCCCTGGCTTCGGTTAGAAGATCTGAGATCCACCAATAATATATCCCCCCTCTGTGCCATGGACTCCT
>NW_015393836.1:3709-13281 GCF_001527695.2 Protobothrops mucrosquamatus | reverse complement strand
GTTCCTGCCATTATTTGGCCCTGTTTGCAATGTTTAATTTCATTTTTTTGGTCTTCGTATCCTCCTTTGGGGAATTTATTTCACAAATAGCCTTGCCCAGCATCACTTTTTTTGACATAGGAAACTCAGCTCAGTAGTCAAAATTCTCTAGCAGCTTAGCCTACCTCACAGGGCTGTTGGGAAAGTCGAGGACTCGAATCAGCGCTTGGCACTTTGTGAATTCTGGGAGTTGAAGTCCACAAGTCTTTTAAGTTGCCAAGGTCAGGCCCTCCTGATTTAGAGGGTCTTGCAACGACAGCTTGAAAAATAGGAAAAGCTTTTGGGGGAAAAATGACATTTTTATGCCATCGAGTTTAATCCCAGGAAATGCAGAACAGTGGGATGTAACAGGAAGTAAAAATACTTAACGAATATCTATCTTGCCCTCTTACTGGACATTTTTAGATAACTGGAACAATTGGGAGGCGAGGTGTTAAATTCGAGGCAGGCCTTACCCCTCAAACAATAGGGACTAGAAACCTTGTGTAATTAATAGTGTTTCTTTTGGCACTGTGCCAGGCTTGAATTTGCCCAAAGAAAGAGGGTGCTGTTAACATCTTGAATACACAGTATAGTTTCTTTCACAATTCTTTTCTGTAGATTTTCTTCTGCTATTTTAAAAAAAAGCACCATCTGCAGTATTTACATGCCTTGACACAAAGCCACAATAAATATTACATAAGCAGCAACAGGAAAGGTTCTTAATTCAGGCCATTTATTTATTTATTTATTTATTTTCATTCTCACATCTGGCTGTTTAATTTGGTCACCTCTCAAAAATCAGTGGATCTGGCGCCAAACCATTTTGGACCGGAGGGAAAGGGGAAAAAAAATTCTTCCTCGCAGCCAGAAGAGCCTTTGTCAAAAAGCTGGATGGAAGTTTGTCTCCTCCATCCATCTCGGACGCCACTAAAGATGACTTGGATAAATTTTAATCCATACGATCCAGGAGGGCACTCTTTGCATGCCCTGTGCTATAGATGGTCTTTGTAGTCCCCTTCAGGCTGCCATGCCCAAATAACCACAGGAGGGCACTGTTTGCATGCCCTGTGTTATATATGGTCTCTGTAGTCCCTTTCAGGCTGCTATTCCCAAAATAACCACAGGTGGGCACTGGTTGCATGCCCTGTGCTATAGATGGTCTTTGTAGTCCCCTTCAGGCTGCCATGCCCAAAATAACCAGAGGAGGGCACAATTTGCATTCCCTGTGCTATAGATGGTCTTTGTAGTCCCTTTCTGGCCGCTATGCCCAAAATAACCACAGGAGGGCACTCGTTGCATACCCTGTGCTATAGATGGTCTTTGTAGTCCCCTTCAGGCTGCCATGCCCAAAAGAACCACAGGAGGGCACTGTTTGCATGCCCTGTGTTATATATGTCTCTTTGTAGTATCCTTCAGGCTGCTATACCCAAAATAACCACAGGAGGGCACCCTTTTCATGCCCTGTCCTATAGATGGTCTTTGTAGTCCCCTTCAGGCTATCACGCCCCAAATAACCACAGGAGGGCTTTCTTTGCATGCCCTGTGTTATATATGGTCTTTGTAGTCCCTGTCAGGCTGCTATGCCCCAAAGAACCACAGGTGGGCATTCTTTTCATGCCCTGTGTTATATATGGTCTATGTAGCCCCCTTCAGGCTGCCATGCCCAAAATAACCAGGCTTAAAATGCTACTCTACTCTTAGGAAAGCTCAGGTCTTTCAGATACCTTGCTGGCCCCCCACACACGCCATTTAATCCATTTTCTCGCTGCAGAGAGAGATTATGTTAAGTTCTAGCTGGAACTCCACGTCTCTTATTCTGTTGGTAACCGCTTTGCTTGGGTTGGTCGTAGCCTAGGGATATTTAAAAACAGTGAGGAAAGTCCACAGGAGGCCCGCTTATGCTCCCATCGCCTGTTTCCTGGGAGAGGGGAAGTTGTTTATTGAGACTAAAGCGGTCAAGCCCTCTGGGGAGAATTGAGTCCTACGGTTAAAGAAGGAATAGCAGCCACAAAAGGAAATAAACCCTTTTAATATGATTTTAAGATTATTATTATTTATCTATTGAAGCTATTGGATGCTATTAAGGATAAAAAAACGGTGCCATCCCGTGGTTGAAACAGGTAGAGCAGCCATTAAAACACTTTTCAATGGCATTTTAAGGTTATTCTTTATTATTAAAACCTTATTAATATTAATAGGGCATCATAGTCCTCCTTAACTAGGTTTAAGGCTTTTGAAGCAGATTTCTTCTTCCGCGCCTGCGTCGCAGCAAACGGGCCTCCCCTGGCCCTATTAATAAAGTGTTAATACCGTTAATAAAGAGAGAGAATACCGTAATCTTAAAATGTCATTAAAAAGGTTTATTTCTTTGGGTGGCCGCAATACCCGTTTCTGACCACAGGAGGGCGCGGTTTTCCGTCCCATAGCATTAACGTTGAGGCCGTTTTGCCCAGGATCGGGACACCGAGAAGCTAAGCCTCAAAGCGCAGAGCGTCGCCACTCTATGCTCCTCCGAAAGGGACGGGCCGCTTCCCTCGGCCTTCTGCGCATGTCCACCGGCTGGTTCTGCACGAGTAATCTCCGAGAGGCCTTCTGGGCATGGCGGACTTCCTGTCCCTCGATATCGGCCGTCCCCCAGGTCCTGTGAGAAAGGGACCTTTCCATCATGGCCGACATCCGGTCCGTTCTTAATCGTTCCCCCAACTTTCTTTCACAGAAGACCTTCTCGGCATGGCGGACTTCCTGTCCGCACAAATCCGCCGTCCGCCAGGGCCTTTGAAAAACGACCTTTCCCATCGAAGGAGGTAAGAAGATGGGCGAGCGGGCCGGGTTGTATCACCCTCTGCCTTTCTAAGGGGCTGAAACTTCCGGCAGGCCCAGGCAATGGGGGGACTCGGTCCAGCACCTGCCTCGTTCCAGAAGGAGGGGGGTGGAATGCAGGGTTGGGGGTTCAGGAAGGCTGCCCTTGTCTCGAGGCACCGACGGTTCTTCCAGCCTGGTTTTTGGGGGGCGGAGTGGGGGGGGGAGAATGCAGAACACATCTGTCCGTCTGCAGAACGGGTCGCAGAAATAGCATCCCTTGGCGCAACCTGGAGTAAACAAAACTGGTTTTAGTTCATTATGTCAGGGCAGGCCAAGTCTTCAGCAACACGCGCTTTAAAAAGCAGCACAAGGAACTCGTCTCTCTGGCTTTTCCTTTGAGAGTCGGTCTCAGTTTATGGTTGGGACCTCCTCTTCCCAGTTGTTGTGTTTGTGAAGTTGTGCTTCGTCACTTGTTGCGATGCCGCTTGTCAGTTCTACCTTTTCTGCTTTCTTTCCAAAGGTCCCAAAGCACAGACGAAATTTAAGCGGCTCACGTTACACTGAATAAAATGGGACGAGCGGACGTCAAACACAAAAGGAGATGGTAAGAAAGTTTTAAAGTAATCAAATGAGCTAGAAAGGGGCAGCCCTTTTTTACATCGAGCTGGTTCTGAAATTGAAAGACTAAAAGGAAGTTGGGGGCAACTGAAGGGAACTTGGATGGCTTCGTGAACCGGTCTTTTACTATCGCCAAAAGTTCGCTCCTTTTCACGAGCTACTGAGCTTGCAGAGGTCTATATCCTGCCTTTTCTAAGGGCAGGGCAGAATTCTCACCTTCTATTTGAATAAAGGATGTTTCCGATCTGACCGATCTTGAATGTACTTTTGAATAGACAGATCCATCTTCAGTTGTTTCCCCATTCTTACACCCTAAGCAGTTTATTTTTCTTGCAGATGATGAGGAATCTGAAAAAAAACCAACAAATGTTCCCTGGTTTGGGAGGTGAGTAATATTTATGGTTTAACTGAGGCATTTGGTGATTCCCAGTGTCACCAAGAAAGTCCTGGTTTTTATTATGTCCCCTTAGTGACCAGACAGCGAAACACCTTCAGGAACTGAAGTGTGGGTACTCTGTACAATTGTCCCTTCAGAGCACCCCTCTTTAATTCAAAAAGTGGGAGATGTCAGGACTCACTCTAAAGGGTTACTTCAGCTAGCCGTGGCTTGTAAAGCACGGTTTGTGTTTTTAGCATGTTGTGCTCAACCAATCCCTCAGGGCTTCACCAGCAAGCCACGGGCAAGGAAAGAGGAATTATCTGCATTATGGGAGCTTCCAATCGATGCAATGCAACCCTCGATACGTAGGCTGGCTCAGAATCTCTCCTGCCTCTCTCCGTGTCCTTCTAGGGCATGGCAAAGGAGCGGAGCTTTGGTGAGATGAAGTTCAAGCAGTGTCCTACTGGAAACATGGCACGGGAGCATTTTAAGAAACACGGCACTGAGCATTATTGGGATCTGGCTCTGAGCAAGTCAGTCCTAGAACCCACAGACTGACGGCCTTTTCTGGAGCCCCTTCTCACATTTCTGGGTGTTTGACATAAAGAGCAAGAACTGAGCAGAAACATTAGACTCTAAGCGCCCCCCCCTCATTCCCACAAATTCCTCACAGTACAATGCATACAATTAAAGGAAATATTTTTCAGATCCAAATAACAGGTTTTGATTTTAATGTTTGGCTTTGGACTAACAGGATACACGTGTGAGAGAAATCTTCAACTTCCCCACTGCCACAAGTACACCTTCACTCAGTCTTGGGGTTTTATCATTCCTGCCCTGCAGGAATTCCAAGGAGAGGATATTAAGTCTGGCTCTAAAAAATGCTATTCTACTCTTAGGAAAGCTCAGGTCTTTCAGATACCTTGCTGGTCCCCACACACCCCATTTAATGCATGTTCTTGCTGCAGAGAGAGATTCTGTTAAGTTCTAGCTGGAACTCCACGTCTCTTATTCTGTTGGTAACCGCTTTGCTTGGGTTGGTTGTAGCCTAGGGATATTTAAAAACAGTGAGGAAAGTCCACAGGAGGCCCGCTTATGCTCCCGTCGCTTGTTTCCTGGGAGAGGGGAAGTTATTTATTGAGACTAAAGCGGTCAAGCCCTCTGGGGAGAATTGAGTCCTACGGTTAAAGAAGGAATAGCAGCCACAAAAGGAAATAAACCCTTTTAATATGATTTTAAGATTATTATTATTTATCTATTGAAGCTATTGGATGCTATTAAGGGTCAAAAAAGAGTGCCATCCTGTGGCTGAAGCAGGTAGAGGAGCCATTAATGGCATTTTAAGGTTATTCTTTATTATTAAAACCTTATTAATATTAATAGCTCATCATAGTCCTCCTTAACTAGGTTTAAGGCTTTTGAAGCAGATTTCTTCTTCCGCGCCTACGTTGCAGCAAACGGGCCTCCCCTGGCCCTATTAATAAGGTGTTAATACCGTTAATAAAGAGAGAGAATACCGTAATCTTAAATTGCCATTAAAAAGGTTTATTTCTTTCGGCGGCAGCAATACCCATTTTTGACCACAGGAGGGCGCAGTTTCCCGTCCCGTAGCATTAACGTGGAGGCCGTCGTAGGCCTTTTGCCCAGGATCGGGACAGCGAGAAGCTAGGCCCCAAAGCGCAGAGCGTCAGCCGAAGCGTCGCGACTCTATGCTCCTCCGAAAGGGACGGGCCGCTTCTCTCGGCCTTCTGCGCATGTCCGCCGGCTGGTTCTTCAGGAGTAATCTCCGAGAGGCCTTTTCGGCATGGCGGACTTCCTTTCCCTCGATATCGGCAGTCCCCCAGGTCCTGTGAGAAAAGGACCTTTCCATCAAGGCCGACTTCCGGTCCGGTACTTCTTAGTCATCCTCCAACTTCCTTTTGCGGCGACCTTCTGGGCACGGCGGACTTCACGTCCGAGCAACGAGTTAGGCCGTAAGCTTAAAACCCCATTAAAAAGGCTTATGTCTCTTGGCGGCCGCAATACCCGTTTTTCACCACAGGAGGGCACAGTTTTCCGTCCCATAGCTTTACCATCGAGGCCGTCGCAGGTCTTTTCGACGGCCTCAATGCCGCTATCGCTAAGGGAGGGAAAACAGTGCCCTCCCGTGGGCCAAGCCGGGTATAGCAGCCACCAAAAGAAATAAAACCTTTAAAATGGCAAAAGGGCCTCCCGTCGCCCTATTAATATTAATAAGGGGTTAATAATAAAGACGGGGAAAAAATAAATAACCTTAAAATCCCATTTGAAAGGTTTATTTGTTTCGGCCATCCCCCAGTGCATGGGGAATCGACCTTCCTGTTATGGGCGACTTCCTGTCCGTCCTTCTTAGTCGTCCCTGCCAACTTCCTTTGGCAGCGACCTCCTCGCCATGGAGGACTTCCCGTCCGTTCGCTGCGGTCGTCCCCCGGTTGCCTTAGACCAGGGGTTCTAAACCTTGGCAACTTTAAGACTTGTGAACTTCAACTCCCAGAATTCTTCAGCCAGCTTTGCTGGCTGAGGAATTCTGGGAGTTGAAGTCCACAAGCCTTAAAGTTGCCAAGGTTGAGAACCCCTGCCTTCGACGACGACCTTCCCAGTACGGCCGTGGTGGTGGTCGAAGGATCAACGAGTTAGGCCGTAAACTTAAAACCCCATTAAAAAGGCTTATATGTCTCTTGGCGGCCATGCTGAGAAGGTCTTTCTGCCTAAGGCTGCCTTCTGATGACTTTGCCCCTAAAATAGCCATCATAGTCTTTCATATGTTGGGAAAGCCTGACTTTTTTGCCCTCCTTTGGGCAAGGAAAGAGTAGGGCCGGAGGTTTGACCCATTTTGCGGTCAGAAAAGAGTTAGGTTGACGTACTGCTGCATTCTGATGACCTTGTCCCCAAAATGGCAAAAACAGTTTGTGATATGTTAGGAAAGCCTGACTTTTTTGCCCTCTTTGGGGTAAGTATTATTTCCTTGTGTGGCTGCTATTCCCAAAATAACCACAGGTGGGCACTCTTTACATGCCCTGTGTTATATATGGTCTTTGTATTCCCCTTCAGGCTGCTATTCCCAAAATAACCAGAGGAGGGCACAATTTGCATTCCCTGTGCTATAGATGGTCTTTGTAGTCCCTTTCTGGCCGCTATGCCCAAAATAACCACAGGAGGGCTCTCTTTGCATGGCCTGTGTTATATATGGTCTATGTAGTCCCTTTCAGACTATCACGCCTAAAATAACCACAGGAGCGCACTCTTTGCATGCCCTGTGTTATATATGGTCTTTGTAGTCCCTTTCAGGCTGCTATTCCCAAAATAACCACAGGTGGGCACTCGTTGCATGCCCTGTGCTTTATATGGTCTTTGTAGTCCCCTTCAGGCTGCCATGCCCAAAATAACCAGAGGAGGGCACAATTTGCATTCCCTGTGCTATAGATGGTCTTTGTAGTCCCTTTCTGGCCGCTATGCCCAAAATAACCACAGGAGGGCACCCTTTTCATGCCCTGTGTCATATATGGTCTATGTAGTCCCCTTCAGGCTATCACGTCTAAAATAACCACAGGAGGGCACTGTTTGCATGCCCTGTGCTATAGATGGTCTTTGTAGCCCCTTTCAGGCTACTATGCACAAAATAACCACAGGAGGGCACTCTTTGCATGCCGTGCTATGGATGGTCTTTGTATCCCCTTCAGGCTGTTATACCCAAAATAACCACAGGAGGGCAAAAGCTCCAGCAAAGCAAAAGCAAAAGAGATCTTGCAAAACTCAGCCAATCTGCTTCGGCCACGTGACCAGGCACCAAAAAAAAACCCCCCACTTCCGGTTTCTTCTCTCCAAGCCTCGTGGCTGCAGACGCCTGGGTTGGGTCGCGGGTTTGCACGTCTAACAGTAAGTCCCCTTTCTGAATTAGTCCGTTTTTGTGAACACTGGCTAAACAAACGCTCGTACCTGGGGGAATTACCTGTATATAGCCATTCGTGTTAAAATTAAGGATTAGGTCCCACTTGAATAACTGCACCTGCTTTTAATTAAACAGCCAGTTGCATGTCCGCTGCGTTTAAACATGGCGACGTTGTTAAGGAGCCAATGATGGACTCTGGGGCTCCCTTTTTCTTCCAGGCACCCAATTTATTTATAAAATAAAATAAAATAAACTCCTAGGGTTTTACTTTACATTTGTTCCAATTTACTGTGCATTTGAATAACTGCCCCCTGCTTTTAATTAAACAGCCAGTTGCATATCCGCTGCATTTAAACATGGAGAGATTGTTGAAAAGCCACTGATGGACTCTGTGGCTCCCTTTTTTTCCAGGCACCCAGTTCGCCACCTCCGCTTCAGCTCCCACAGCCTCATCACGGCCAACATCCCCAATGGCCAGCATCAAGGACGACGACTTGACCGCTGGCGGAAGGTAAGAGCTGACCCTCACAGTGGTCCTTTTGATTTTAACCAGCAGGAGGCGCCCTGTGACACCACTCTCAGGGTTGCTAGACTACAATTCCCAGCAGCCTTAGCTAGACAATATTGCGGGATGCTGGGAGGCATTCCCCCAAGTTGGCCTTCCTCAGTTTAAACCAAGGGTCTTCAAACGTGGTCCTTTTATGACTTGTGGACTTCAATTCCCAGAATTCCTCAGTCCTGGCTAGGGAATTCTGGGAGTTGAAGTCCATGGGTCTTAAGAGTTGTCAAGTTTGAGAAATGCTGCTTTAGAGCAGGGGTCTTCAAACATGGCCCTTTTATGACTTGTGGACTCAGCATGCCTGGCTGAGGAATTCTGGGAGTTGAAGTCCACAAGTCATAAAAGGGCCAATTTGAAGACCCCTGGTTTAAACAGGAAAAGAGGAGAAGCCACAATGGAGGAGCGTTCGAGAGCTTATGGTGGAGGAGAGCCAGGATGTTGTGGCCAAACCAGGCAGGGGTTTAGGATAGGAGGGTAGCCAGCTATAAATCGCAAGCAAGCTCTGGTGAGCAGCAAGTGGCTTGGAAGAACAAACCCAGCGTGATGGGTGAAGGGTGGTAAGATGTTCCAGCACCCATTATTATGGGTTGGCTTAGCTAAGGTTGATGGGAATTATAGTCCAGCTGCTTCTGGATGGCTATTGGCCTCGCCTCCTCTTGGAATACAGAGTAGTTTAGCTTATCCAAATCCTGTTTTAAATCTTCTCTTCTCTCTTTTCCCTTCCCTCTTCTCTCCTCTCCCCTTCCTTTCCCTCCTCCCCTCCCCTCTCACCTCCTTTTCCCTTCTCTTCCCTCCCCTCCCCTCTTCCACTTCCCTTCCCTCTCTTATCTCCTCTCTCCTCCCCTTCTCCCTTCCCATCTGTTTCCTCATACTCTGAGCTGACTTCCAAGAAGGTGAATACAAGACAGTTGAGGTATCTAGAGCAGTGTTTCTCAACCTTGATTACTTTTAAGACAGGCAGGTCAAACTCGCAACATCATGTGATGTCGCGCGACGTATCGTGACTTGTTCACCATTGCCGGCAATGGGGTGGGCACGGTTTCGGCGTGACGCATCCGGCCCATGGGCCAGCAGTTTGACATGCCTGCTTTAAGAGGACTGAACTTCAATCCCCAGGATTCCCCAGCCAGGGAATTCTGGGGATTGAAGTCCACACATCTTAATGTGGCCGAGGTTGAGAAGCACTACTCTAAAAGTAGAACAACCCGGAACCGTTAAGGGTGCTCCTTCAAGCACATGGGCCTACTCTGAATTGATGTGCTTGCATTTTAACATCTCCTTGGCCC
>NW_015393836.1:0-1531 GCF_001527695.2 Protobothrops mucrosquamatus | reverse complement strand
AATAGATCTTAGATGACTGTGTGCATCTGTGTTAAAGTACACAGGCACATACAGTGATAGGGATGGGTGGGGTGGTCCCAATATAGTGGAATGAACCGGACACTCTGTGACTTGATTTTATACGTGAATCAGTGTGTGGTGGGCAGTGCTTATGTTTTGGGGGAGGGACCTCCCCTCCCCTCATCCAAGAAGCTTCTTCAGTTCTGGCTGAATGGTGGGGTGGTGGTGGAAGGATTTATATTCTTTGCAGTCATCTGGTCGTTAGTACTCCGAAGGTCAGTCGTTAGCTCCATTGAAGCCACCTGGGGGTTTATCTGTGTCCTCTGAGTCACCTGGACCAGTATGGAGATGGGCCTGGGACCTCCTTGGGACTGCTGCAAGGACCGTGTTGGAGACAGGAGAGGTGGTGCCGTATCCCTCCCTCTCTGTTGAGAGAGGCCTGTTTAGCTTTAACACAGATGGCCTCTTTGACCCCTCTTTCAAGCCAGGGGTCCTCTCCATCCAGAACGTGGACTTTGCTGTCTTCAAGAGTGGCCTTCGTCTCTCAAATGCAGATGGACCGCTGTTCCAAATGTGCTTTTTTAAGAGGCAACTGGACTTCCTTTGTTTTTCCTTGAAGATGTTTCACTTCTTATCCATCAAGCTTCTTGGATGAAGTGAAAGTCTTCAAGGAAAAACAAAGGAAATCCAGTTGCCTCTTGGAAAAGGACCTTTGGAGCAAACCATGATCTGGCTGACTAAGAATCTCCAGACAGATGAACTGCTGAATCTTGTCCTGATGGGTTTGTTCTCCTATGTTGTGCCAAAACAACTACTTCAGAAGCGCATGGCACAACATAGGAGAACAAACCCATCAGGACAAGAGTCATACTTCAACAGTGAAGTATACAGAAAACCCACAGAGTATTTACCTTCACTGGAGCAAAAAACATGGAAGTCATCAGAATCCTACACCACTGGGCTGAAGGTTTACCTACCAGCAAAGAGGGAAAGGACTAAAACACATCGAAGAAGCCCTCAGAACCTGTGGCTATCCCAACTGGGCCTTCATCAAATCCAGACAAAGATCCAGTAGGATCCTTTGTCCCCACCAATAAGGACAAAAGAACAACAAATGAAGCAGCATCAATCCATAAAGTGCAGGAATATCTGAAAAGTTCAGGATTTTCAACTAACTCAACATACATGCACACTTTCAACCCCAAAATATACTAAGGCAGTGTTTCTTAAAACCTTGACAAGTTTTAAGATTTGTGGACTTCGGCTCCCAGAATTCCTCAGCCAGCATGCTCACTCAGGAATTCTGGGAGCCGAAGGTCACACATCTTAAACAGTTGCCAAGATTGAGAAACTGCACTACAGCAGAAGCTTGTCCACCCCCCAAGAATAAAATGCCTACACACAAACTGAGCAATGCAATATGTGCAGTAGAATGTAGTGAGACATGTACAGATCTGTACATTGGAGAAAGAAAACAAACCACAAATGCATGGCACAACCTAGGGGAACAAGCCCAACGGGACAAGATTTA
>NW_015393835.1:12222-13294 GCF_001527695.2 Protobothrops mucrosquamatus | reverse complement strand
TTATAATATTGGCTTGAAAGTCCATTTGGGCCTGGAGCTTTGCCTGTTTTCATCTTTTTAAAAGGATCTGATATTTCAAAAGTACTTATTGGATCATTCATGAGTTGTCTTTGTGCTTGTGAGAGCTTGGTAAATGTTGCTTTTGCAAATAGCCATCTATTTTTGTATGCCTGCTTCTTTTTTCTTATACGAGTTAGAATAGAAATTTTTGAAGGATTTTTTAAAATAGAGTTATCATCCATTAGTTGTGACTCACCCTCCTGGGTTTTTCCAATCAATGTCTTCTTCTCTTCCTTTTCTCAGTTTGTATACCAGCCATCTTCCTGGTTTGTTTGTGAACTCAAAAGGTCTTTAATTCTCATAATTCAGTTTTGCTTCTGATAGAAGAAGTTTTGTTTGTATTTCAGATAATCAACATAGATAGTTGCAGACATAGTAACTTAATTTGGTGTAAAATGTTAAGAGTCCAGTGATGACTTCCATCAAGGCAATATTGTCTAAAACACCCTTGTATTATATGTCCCTGGTGTCCGTTGTGTTCTAAAAAGTTTATCTTATCATTTACCTGTTTGACATCTCCTGTGATCTGATGCATCTCCTCGTGGAGTAGCTTACCTATATTTCCCACTTTTGTCTCTATTGCCTGAATTGTTTTGCCCGAATAGTATTCCATCATAGCTCTCATGCAGTGCAATTCTCCTGATCCACTTATTTACCTTCTTACACCTTGTAGTCATTTCTATAATTTAACAACTGTCCTAAAAAAAATAGCATTTTATTTTATATTAAACAATTCCAAGAGCAAAGGTGTGCTGTTTGTCAATAGCATGGCTTTTGGCTCCCTCCTGTGGTAAAATAATGAATCCAAGCAAAAGTGCTGGGCTGCATTAACAGAGGGATAGAATCAAGATCACGTGAAGTATTAATACCACTTTACAATGCCTTAGTAAGGCCGCACTTGGAATACTGCATCCAGTTTTGGTCACCACGATGTAAAAAAGATGCTGAGACTCTAGAAAGAGTACAGAGAAGAGCAACAAAGATGATTAGGGGACTGGAGGCTAAAGCATAT
>NW_015393835.1:0-12193 GCF_001527695.2 Protobothrops mucrosquamatus | reverse complement strand
GTTAGAACAATTAACCAATGGAACAACCTGCCTCCAGAAGTGGTGAATGCTCCAACACTGGAAGTTTTTAAGAAGAGACTGGACAGCCGTTTGTCTGAAATGGTGTAGGGTTCCTGCCTGGGCAGGGGGTTGGACTCGATGACCTCCAAGGTCCCTTCCAACTTTATTATTATTATTATTATTATTATTATTATTATTAAATTTCCTGTCACTAAATTCAATACTGTGGTCTTTGGCTCCCCCTTGTGGCTAAGGAGTAAAACTGATTCAAACAACCAATTGAGCAGATTAGTTTTTAGCTCTCTCTTAAATCAATTATACAGAGAAAGGCAATAGCAAGTTAGATGTTAATTCCCGATCAAACTATTCGGTTTTGGTTGGAAACTTCCATTCTCTCACAAAGTCACAATGTATAAATCCAAAAAGATAGGCAAAGATGTTAAGAAGAAAACAAGTTCACAATAATAAGATAAGCTTTATTGTTATTTTTTTTTACTGTGGGCACACTGGCACACATTAAAGCTGAAATTCTGATGCCTGCTGTTTAAAGCCATAAGTTTCCAATAAATTTGAATAGGAAGAAGAAAAAACAGCCAAGATTATTTGCTGGCATGACTCTGTCACTCCCCTCTCCTCACTATTTTATTTTAATGAAGCTTCAAAAATGATGCACTTCCACGAAAGGGGAAAAAGTAATCTATCCGTCAAAAAAAGCCTGTTTTACAACTCCAAGATAAGTGGGCAACTTAAGAACTATGTAGCAGGGACATTTTATTGTCCTATTTAAGAAAAGAAACAGCTGATTTTTCCAAATGAACATTGTAGTAGTCGCCTCACCTCCTAGCTCAGTGTTTCTCAACCTTGACAATTTTAAGGCATGTGGACTTCAACTCCCAGAATTCCACAGCCAGCATTGCTGGTTGTGGAATTCTGGGAGTTGAAGTCCACATGCCTTAAAATTGTCAAGGTTGAGAAACACTGTAGCTGGACTAACCGGGTCAACTTCTTAGCTTCAGCTTCAGAGACCTTGTGCAAGTTGCAGCTGTCTGGAGGATCCAGGGGGTTGATTTGCCAGACTTTCCCTATTCCAGAAAAGTTCTTCGGGATAAAAAAAATAATAATGGAAAAATAGCCCAGCACTGGAAAAAAAAACACTGGGTCTCCGAGCTTCTTGCTGAAACTGGTGCTCAGACGGCCATCTCTACCAAAAGTCCCAACAATGAAGCCATCTCAAAGAAGATACTTCACAACAGAACACAGTTTTAAGACTATGGCATTCTTTTAATGTTGCAGGCACATATAAACACACGCACACACACACACGTACAGAAATAAAGTGTTGAAGATATGTATGCACATGCAGAAATCTGACTATTTTAGGAACAGTAATACCTTTTATGGATATTAACACAAGGGTGATTTTACATGGTATCGGATTCTGCCTCTTGCTTGGCTCTTGATCCAACATAGTCCAGAACCAGCTTCTTTTATTTTAATGATTACATTGGGACCCAGAGAGAATGCAAACTCAGTAGACTGTCTTGTGACACCGTTTTATCCTAAGTACCAATGGGAAGAAGAGTCTCCAGTCAAGCTGCAGAAAGGAATAAAACCCCCAGATATAAAGGGTTCCTTTCCTGTATTGGAATAGTACAGACAAGAGCAACAAAGATGATTAGGGGACTGGAGGCTAAAGCATACAAGGAACGGTTGCTGGAATTGGGTATGTCTAGTTTAATGAAGAGAAGGACGAGGGGGGACATGATAGCCGTGTTCAATATCTCAGGGGCTGCCACAAAGAAGAGGGAGTCAAGCTATTCTCCAAAGCGTCTGAAGGCAGGACAAGAAGTGACAGATGGAAACTAATCAAGGAGAGAAGCAACCTAGAACTAAGGAGAAAGTTCCTGACAGTGAAAACAATTAACCAGTGGAACAACCTGCCTCCAGAAGCGGTGAATGCTCCAACACTGGAAGTTTTTAAGAAGAGACTGGACAGCCATTTGTCCGAAATGGTATAGGGTTTCCTGCCTGAGCAGGGGGTTGGATCGATGACCTCCAAGGTCCCTTCCAACATTATTATTATTATTATTATTATTATTATTATTATTATTATTATTATTATTATTATTATTGTTGTTGTTGTTGTTGTTGTTGTTGTTGTTGTTGTTGTTGTTGTTGTTATTATTATTATTATTATTATTATTATAACTCACCACAGCCAATTCTCCATGGACAACTAGCCATGGCTAACTCACTGTGGCCAACTCAACATGGACAACTCGCCATGGACAACTCACCACAAGATAACGTGCCATGGCCAACTTGCCACGGGACAACTTGCCACGGGACAATTCAGCAAATACAAAAGTTAAATTAATTTTGATGGAACCTTGGCCAATAACAATAAAATAAAGTCAATCCAGAAATACAAGTGTTACAATAATTTCAGTGAAAATAGGGTCACCAATAATAAAAGTAACTGAATGAAATGATTAATGCAGCATTGAATTGTCCTGCTGGCAGCAGTGAGTTGGCTGTGGCGAGTTGGCCACGGACAGTTGTCCTAGACCCTTACCTTATTGACACCGATTCATCCAATACAGAGATGGAGATAGGAAGTTGAGTCACTGCACCTTGCTAATCTTTGGCCCGTCGTGACCCCCAACTGATTTTGTAGGAAGAAGGAAGAGATTGCTTAGTAACAGCTGCCTCTCTTGGGTCCTCCCATTTCTGCTCCTGACACCAAGAACAGGGCAGTGAAGCATCTCATTTTAATCCATGGGTGACTTATCAGAGCCTCAGTGAGTTGTTATGAAGAACAACTCAAGAAAAGATCAGTGAGAGATGTATTTGGATGCAGGATTTTCTTTTAACTGATTATACGCTATGAAATCACTATTGACTCTTAGTAACCAGCTATATAGATTTTTTCTGCTTGATGGTCTGCTTCCTGCTTTTCATGTCTTCCAGTGATGTCCTATTACTGCTATAATTTTTCAAGCTCTTTCTAAAGAGATAGTAATGTCAATTTCCTCTCCAGAAACAGCCTCTGCATCACCTAATACCACAGAAACTTCACCCCCAGAAACCTCAGAGGCTCCATCGACAGAGTCCTCTTCCAGTCCTCCTCCAACCACCTCAGAGACTCAGCCTTCTGAAAGCCCATCAAGTGCACCTTCAGAGGCCCCCTCAAGTTCCCCCACATCAACATCAGGGACCGTATCTTCAGATCCCCCCACCAGTCTCCCTCCAAAAACCCCCAAGGGACCTTCTTCCGAGAGCTCTTCAGCTCCTCCTTCACCAACCTCTGAGTCTGCATCTCCAAAACCTACTTTGGCAGCAGGTAAGAATGCTGTAGCTTCTTTTAAAATATTGTTACTTCTTTTTAACACAATTCAAATTGTGGGAAAGGGACTGTATCTAAAAAAGCATCCCTTTTACAGACAATCACCTTGCGGCAAGATGGGTAGTAACCTTTCTGACTTGGCAGATCGGCAGAGGTAGTGGCAACAGTGGGGGTGGAGAGGGGATGGTTTCACACTTGCAGGTGTGTCATTTTCACAAGTTCAGCATGATGTGCACCTTCGTGCATATGCATGCTCACCCATTACTTCTGTGGCCCGGTTTCTAACGGGCTGCGGCCTGGCAGATTGGGCTGCAGACCGGGGGTTGGGGACCCCTACACTAAATGATTCAAAATCAGTCCTGGTTCTCTTGTACTTCTCTTAAAGCTCGTCTCTTCAGAAGCAAAAATATTTTCTGTTGCCATCGTGTCTCGAAATTTCCAGTATAAACATTCTGCAGAAAACTTACTTATAAAAGCTTAGTAAACTAGTACCAGCAACCTCTGACATATTACTTTCTATTACTAGTAAGTGAGATGAATGCAAAAATTCAAAATACAGAACACAGCAAATAACATCATGATATCTTTATTCAAAACAGCTGGTACTACCTCTCTGGAAATGTCTAGGACTGAACTTACAACGGTCATGATGAGTAGCAGAACAATAAATTCATCTTCTCAAACCATCACCCCAGGCATATCCACTAAGACATCAGAAAAAGTGCCACCTGGAGCTGAGAATTCAACCTCAGCTCTGCCTCTTGTAGCTACAAAGGTCAAGGCCACAACTGTCAAAGCCACAATCACTCCTGCCTTGGTCACCACTTCCAAAACCACTGTGACTCCTAGAAAAGAGACAACTTCTAGAAGTAGCACCTCCATCACAACCAGAAGTACAATGCGCTCCATCGCTACAGTTTCTTCTGAAACAACTCAGCAAAACACTACAACTAGTGGTAAGTTTATCTGACTTCATTCAGATCTAGCCACTGAGTTACACAAATCACCAGAATAACTATCTATCTGAACACAATCCACAGCCACATGCAGAGTAGTCAGTTTGCTGACTTTTCCTAGGTGTGAAAACAGTCTAAGGCAGTGGTGGCGAACCTATGGCACGTGTGCCAGAGGTGACACTCAGAGCCCTCTCTGTGGGCATGCACACCGTCATCCCAGCCCTGCCTCCCCCACGGCCCCCTCCTCACCAGCAGCCACCTCTGGAGGAGAATCGCCCCCATGCCATGGCCCGCGCAGAGCAACGAAGCCAAGGACATGGCAGCCAGGCAGCAGGGACAAGACTCCGCCCTCATGTCCCATCACGTGCAGATGGTGCTGCGGGGCACGGGAGGAGGGCGTGGCCACTATGGCCCTACAGGGCCGCCTGGGCGATCTGCTGCAGTGGGCTGTGGAGGCAGGGGGGTAGGGCAGTTTTTGGGCACTCGGTGTCTAAAAGGTTTGGCATCCCTGGTCTAAGGGCACAATAAATGGCATTGTTTACATTAGAAGGTGGAAGTATCAGTAGAAAGAGGAACCTTCTTAGAGAGGTAGAACTTAGAGATCACAAGAAGGTACCCCAGATTCTTATTACATTCCAGCCATAAAGGCCATGTTATAATTGACTTTTGTCATCCTTATGTATTATTTCAGGGGGTATGTAACCTGTAACCTGGTGGTTTCAAGGCTCTTTTGACAAGGAGCAACATGATGACTATAGCTGTGCAGAACAAATAACATACATCTATCTCTAAACACCTTGGTTCCTTACTTAAGTGGGCATTTTCAGCACAAAACAACAGCATAGATCCTGTCCAAAATGCCTGTGTTCATCCCTTCTTTTTTCCTCAACTTTGCAGGAGACAAATACCCAAAATGGGCTTTTATCCTCCTCCTTTGCACGACCGTCACACTGTCTTTCCTGTTCCTGGCCTGTCTTGGCTGCTTGGTAAGGATGGGAAAAGCTGCCATTTGCAGGCGGGCAAAGGGAACAAAGAGCTAGGCTTACATGAGAATCGGCAACTCCAGTTGAACCTTAGAGAGCTTCCAAGTGATGCTCAAAAGGGGTCAACCCACCATTTTGGAATGCAATGGACATAACACCATTGTGAATGACACATGTCCCAAACCAAATTGCTGATGAATTGTTCAAATAGTCTTGTGAATTCTGTAGGGCAGGGGTAGTCAACCTTGGCTCTTTTATGACTCGTGGACTTCAACTCCCAGAATTCCTGAGCCAGCTAAGCTGGCTCAGGAATTCTGGGAATTGAAGTCCACGAGTCATAAAAGAGCCAAGGTTGACTACCCCTGCTGTAGGGTGAGGAACCCCTACATCCAAACTATATTGTGATCCATGGTAGAGAACATACAGCCATGAGTCTTCTTACAGAGGGCAAGTATCAGCTTGGGAGAAAGTCACTGAGTCAACCTTTGATCCTCTGGAGAACTGCTGTCAGTCAATGTAACCCACTGGGCTGACTCTGTATACTGTAAGGCACCTTCACATGTTCCAAAGGCTCAAAAGATCAGGTGAGCTCTTGTGTAAAATCTTACACAGCCATTGTTAGTTAAAGCATGGGATAGAGTACTCTTCTTGGAGAACCAACCATCTGATCCAGGACAAATCTAGTGAATTTTAGGCAAGAGAACCCTATGGAACCTCTATGATTATATTTACATAATTACAGATGCTAAGGTCATGTTACTTGATTACAAATGTGGGTTGTACCTGCCCACATTAATATCATCCCAGGTCAAGTGAGGATCCACCATAACTGCTAATATTCTGCAGGGATTGCCACTAAAATGGTGTCAATTCTGTGGAGCTCTTGGTGCTCTCAAATTTGGTTGTTTTCTTGTAGACATGTCATCATGATGATGTTACGTAGTGTGATAATGAGATGCCTGCAGGAAAACAACCAAGCGCAGAGATCACTAAGGTTCCCACAGTTCCCACAGTTCAGGAAGTTTCTCCTAAGCAACCTAGAATTAAGGAGAAACTTCCTGACAGTTAGAACAATTAACCAGTGGAACAACCTGCCTCCAGAACTTGTGAATGCTCCAACACTGGAAGTTTTTGAGAAGAGACTGGACAGCCATTTGTCTGAAATGGTATAGGGTTTCCTGCCTGAGCAGTGGGTTGGACTAGATGACCTCCAAGGTCCCTTCCAACTTTATTATTATTATTATTATTAACCCTGAACCATATATATTATTTTCTATATCGATTTCATTTTTGTTTCCCATTTGGTCTCATTCTTTCTTCTTCCCAAACTCCTTGCAGGTTGCCCGCTGTGTGAAATCTCCTTTGTGTATTCCTGAACCTGAGAATGTGCACAGAAGTCACGCTGTGCTTCAGAGTTTTCGCAATCTCAGCTGGGAAAGGAACAGCAATCCACAGATGCCCCAAGACAATAACCAAGAGATGCTGTAAAATAATCACCAACAGATGTTTCGGACCTCCCAAGATTGATAGCAACTTTATAACAGGAGGGATTTCTTCCCAATTTATTTTTGACATTTGTTTAGCCAAAACATTTACTTTCCCCCCAGTCATCTCATACATGAACAAACAGGACATGGTAGAATTTTATTTCATCTGTATTTGTTAGTGAATGGACTTAATTGCTCTTCTTCAGATTAATACGCAGACGCTCTATTTATTCTTCAAGTGGCATTCCTCTGAATGCCGGTGCAACCTTCCGTTCATAAGTTAAATCAATGTTCCCTCGGATCAAGCTTCAGTTCTGATGACTTCACGGATACCTCCTTGTAGTTTTCTTGGCCACAGAATGCGAGTAATTAGCTTCTGTCTCCTTTCTATTTTATTTTTCTCTCTCCAAATTCCAGCATAGACAACCATAATATTTCATAGTCGTCTTGCATCCAAGTACTGTACTAACCAAATTTCACTCTGCTTCGCTGCTTGAGATCTCCGAAAATCACCCGGTTCAACCTTAAAATATATGAATTTTATTGAGAGTCAGTTTGGTGTGGTGGTTAAGGCATCAGGCTAGAAACTGGGAGACTGTGAGTTCTAGTTCCACCTTAGACCTGAAACCAGCTGGGTGATTTTGGGCCAGTCACTTCCTTTCAGCCTTTCAGGAGGCATTGGCAAATCTCTTCTGAAAAACTTGGCCGAGAACCAGACATGATTGAAGAGAAGGGAAAAAGGCTACTTTATTTAGGATAGGTTGGAGGAAACTGTACCAAGCAACTGCGCATCTTCATGTGATATTTTTTTGATACAGAAAATCGATCAATTTTTGATTGAATAGATGTAAGTTGACATGGACCAGAGAAAGATGAAATTTATCTATGCTTAAAAATGAGACTAGGATTCAGCAAATCAATACTTGTGAACTGCATCCGGATGGCAGAAATGAAGGCTCATTGTACAGGTAGTCCTTACTTAACAACTGGTCACTTAATGACCGGTCTCAGTTACAATGGTCTCAGAAAGAGTGATTTACAGCCCATAAAGCATTTCTGGCCATTGTGAAACATTGTGCAACCTCCCCCCACCCCCTGCAGTCACATGACCACATTTTGGATTTGTTTATCGACCACATGTTCTACTTAATCACCCTATGATTCACTTAATGACTGCGATGTCTTGCTTTACAACCATCATAAAGCAATTGTAAAAATGACTGTTATCTGTAGTTACCCATTTAATGACCACTCTGACTTACAACCAAGCTTTTGGGCCCAATTGTGATTGTTAAGTGAGGACTACCTTCATTAAAGCACCAAAGATCCAGATCTTCATTTTTTCTTCTTCTTCCATTCAATTGTATCTGATTCTTGGAGACTGCCTAGTCCAGGGATAGGCAATCTTGGCTCTTTTATGACTCGTGGACTTCAACTCCCAGAATTCCTGAGCCAGCCATGCTGAGGGGAAAGGGAGAGGTTTCCAAGCTGAGCCATGCTGGCTCAGGAATTCTGGGAGTTGAAGTCCACGAGTCATAAAAGAGCCAAGGTTGCCTACCCCTGGACTAGTCTGTACCAGCATGATTGATTTTTTTTACTTTTTCCGTTTTACAACATATCCCAGAAGTAATTCTGTCCCTCAGCTGTGATCTGCCAATCTTGTATTTCCAGAGGTGTCAAGCGTTACATGCTGGATTAAGATTCTGGAAGCAGCTTTAGAAATCTCCATGCTGAGAGAGATGGTAGTCCACTACCTTGTTATAATCATGCACTATGTTGGCTTTACTTCCATTGAGATATTTTTAAACTAGAAACACATTTCCTTACAGCTACAGACTGGCTAGAGGGGAAAAAAACTGTGCTGCATTTTATTTGTCTCCAAATAAATCACAGCATCCTGATTGTTCTTAGGGAAATGACACATCTAAAATCTAGCACTGACCATCCGGACTCTTAACTATGCAACTTGTATAATTGTAAATAAATAGATATTAGAAAATTGCACAACTCTCTGGTCACTTCCTTCTCATGACTAAATTGACTCCATCAAAAATAGCAACTTATATACTGCCCCATAGTGCTTTACAGCACTTTCCACGTGGTTTACAGAGTCAGCCTATTGCCCCCAACAATCTGGGTCCTCATTTTAGTGACCATGGAAGGATGGAAGGCTGAGTCAACCTTGAGCCCATCAGGATTGAACTCCAGACTATGGGCAGAGCTTGCCTGCAAGGCTGCATTCTAACTACTGTGCCACTAGGCTCCTTGAATATGCCTTGAATATGTTTTTATTACAGGGGTGAATAACCTAAAGCCTTGGAGCTATATCTGGCCCTCAAATTGAAAAAAAGCAAAAGAACCAAACAGAGTTGCTAAACATTGCTAGCAGTTCAGAAACCACAAAACGGTGTTATAATTAAGCTGTGGGATTCATTGTGATGATGCTAACTTAAGTGGCTCTAAAGAGGATAATGGGTTCATTCATGGATAATGGGTTCCATCAAGTCTATCAGCCTTAAAGACTCATGATCCTATTAAAATGAGGCAGCCAGACTCCAAATGAAGAAGAGGTCTCAGATCTCCTGCTTGTAAGGCAGCTCTGAGGCATCCGGTTAGCCCCTATGAGAAATAAAATAAAACAAGAACTAAGATGGGAGTTGGTCAGATCCAAAAATGTTTTGAAAATGAAGACCTTCTCTAGTCTAAAAAAAAAGAAGAAATAAGGGAGACAAGTTAGCAGTGTTCCAGTATCTGAGGGGCTGCCACAAGGCAGAGGGGGCCAGGTTGTTCACCAAAGCAGCAGAGGGAAGAACGAGAAACAATGATTGGAAACTGACCAAAGAGAGAAGCAACCTGGAACTAAGGAGAAACTTCCTGACAGTGAGGACAATCAACCAGTGGAACAGCTTGCCTCCAGAAATCATGGGCACTCCATCACTGGAGGTTTTTAAGAAGAGACTAGACATTCACCTGTCTGAGATGGTATAGGTTCTCCTGATTGAGCAGGGGGCTGGACTAGAAGATCTCCAAGGTCCCTTCCAGCTCTATTCTATTCTATTCTATTCTATTCTATTCTATTCTATTCTATTCTATTCTATTCTATTCTATTCTTAAGTTCTTCCTCCCCAAGAGTACACGTTCAAAGAATCCTGTGACAATCATTTGCATCACCATCAGACCCACTGTCCTGTTCCCCTACCGCAAAACCCTACATATCCCCCTAAATCATCCAAAAAGTGAACAACTATTTAGACCAGTGGTTCTCAACCTTTTTAATGCCGCGCCCCCCAACTGGTCGTAAGTTGAGGACTAAACCGGTCGTAAGTCGAGGACTAACCCGGTTGTAAGTCAAGGACTACCCAACCGGTCGTAAGTCGAGGACTTTCCCTGCCCAGGAGCGCTGCGCATGCGTGGTTCCGCCCCCTGCGCCGGCCAAGGCGTAGTTGGCAAGCGGCAGAGACGGAGCAGGCCAACCACCAGCTGGCCCAGCCCAAGGGAGGTAAGGCACCCGCCGGAAAAGGGGGAAAAATGGCGGACAAAAAAAATGGCGGACAAAAAAAAATGGCGGACAGCCTTGCTTGGCGATCCCCGTGAAATGGTCGATCGACCCCAAATGGGGTCGCGACCCATAGGTTGAGAACCGCTGATTTAGACAAATGGCAAGGAGTGAAAAATCACATGATGCAGTTCATACATATAGTTGTTGATGATGCACATATGAAGGACCTGAAAGGGGAAATATTTGATGACTAGAAGATGTTTTTATTGATAGCTATGGTTTTTTAAAAATATCTATTTCACTTGGGAGGCTGAGGCGGCTTCAAGAGAATAGCCTGGTGACAGCAACATGCCATCTTTTTTCCTCTGGTGTGCCTCTGGACCCATAAAAACGGAAATACATTCTGTTAAGCATTTCCAGATATCTGGGAGAGGAAGGATAAATTAAGGAATAAAATGACCCCGTTGTCCCTGCATAGTAAAATGGAAGCCTGATGAGGATAGTGGGCAACTAATTGGGCACAATGGTATAGGGCAGTAGTTCTCAACCTGTGGGTCGGGACCCCATTTGGGGTCGATCGACCATTTCATGAGGGTCGCCAAGCAAGGCTGTCCGCCATTTTTTTTGTCCGCCATTTTTTTTGCCCGCCATTTTTTTTCCCTTTTTCCGGCGGGTGCCTTACCTCCCTTGGGCTGGGCCAGCTGGTCGTCAGCCTGCTCCATCTCTGCCGTTTGCCAGCTACGCCTCGGCCAGCGCAGGGGGCGGAACCATGCATGCGCAGCACTCCCGGGCAGGGAAAGTCCTCAACTTACGACCGGTTGGGTAGTCCTCGACTTACGACCGGTTTAGTCCTCGACTTACAACCGTTTAGTCCTTGACTTACGACCGGTTGGTGTCGCGGCATTAAAAAGGTTGAGAACCACTGGTTTAGTGATTAAGGGGTTGAGGTAGGACTGGGGAGATCCTAGTTCACATCTGTACAGATCTTCCTCAGTAACTAAAAAAGCTAATACAATCTTGGGTTGTATAAACAGAGGCAAAGAATCAAGATCACACGAAGTATTAGTACCGCTTTATAAAACCCCTAATAAGACCACACCTGGAATACTGCAGCCAATTTTGGTCACCATATCACAAAAAAGATGTTGAGAGTTTGGAGAAAATTCAGAGAAGAGCAACTAAGATGATCCAAGGCCTGGAGACTAAAACATTCGAAGAACGGCTGCAGGACTTGGGTTTGGCTAGTCTAAAGAAAAGAAGAAATAGGGGAGACATGATAGCAGTATTCCAGTATCTGAGGGGCTGCCACAAGGCAGAGGGGGTCAGGTTGTTCACCAAAGCACTACAGGGAAGGATGAGAAACAATGGCTGGAAACTGAACAAAGAGAGAAACAACCTGGAACTAAGGAGAAACTTCCTGACAGTGAGGACAATCAACCAGTGGAACAGCTTACCCCCAGAAATCGTGGGCACTCCATCGCTGGAGATTTTTAAGAAGAGACTAGACATTCACCTGTCTGAGATGGTATAGGTTCTCCTGCTTGAGCAGGGGGCTGGACTAGAAGACCTCCAAGGTCCCTTCCAGTTCTATTCCATTCTATTCTAATCATGAAAGCTTACTGGCTAACTTTGGGCAAATCATTCTCTTTCAATCCAACCTGTCTCCCAGGATGGCTGTTGTGGGGGAAAATTGGAAAAGGAAGTGCTCCATTAAACAGGTGTTATCCATTTTTTAATATAGTCCTTGACTTATGATAACTGAGCTCAAAATTTTTGTTGCTAAGCGAAACAGTTGTCAAGTGAATTTTGCCCCATTTTACAACCTTTCTTGCCACAGTTGTTAAGTGAATCACTGTGGCTGTTAAGTTAGTAACATGGTTCTTAAGTCAATCTGGCTTCCCCATTGACTTTGTCAGAAAGTC
>NW_015393834.1:20174-21316 GCF_001527695.2 Protobothrops mucrosquamatus | reverse complement strand
TTATTTATTTGATTTCTAGGCTGCTGATTTCATTCTTTGTGGCAGACCAAAAACATAATTCTAAATGTAAACATAATGTGCACAGGATAATGAATGAATATAATACAAAAATTAAAATAAACAACCTAATGTTTTCAAACATTATTTTTCTTCTTTAAAATATCTAACAAATTGACTAAGGTCATTTTTTTTAAAAAAAAGAGGAATATGGTCAATATAGCTCTAGTTTGCTCCAAGCTTAAAGCTTTGGGTTCAACCTCATCCTCTGTATCACCCACATTTAAGGTCCTCAGAATTTCCAGAAAAATGACTAAGATAATTCTACTTTCACCTGATGGTGTCCTTCCACTTGCTCGGTAAAAATCCATTCCTGTCTCTTCCAATAATGCTGCAATGTTAGTTTTCTTTTTTAAGGTAAGCTAAACATTTATTCCCAAGTGTACTGCCAGGCATGTCTTGAGCTATTTTCCCACATATTGTATCAACTAGTCACTAAACTATTTTGACTGTCAAGATAGATATTTTGATGGGGTGACTGTGTTTTATTGAGTCATGTGGCCGTCAGAAAACAATGTTGATTCTGAAATGAAAAATCATTTAAGGGTGAATCTTCTTCTAAAATGAAATAAAACTGAAAAAGGATTTTTGACCACTGTGGGAACTGATTGTTTTCAGCTAAGTGAAATATCCCCTGGAACCTGACCTATTTCAGTCAACAAAGAGGCTTGTTCTGCTGGAATGTCTTTATGTGATGCTTCTTTCCCCTTCTTTGTCCAGGCAAGCAGGTAGAGATGCTTCTCTGAGTCCCATCTGCCAAAAATTATATGAAAGTAAGAACATTCACTGAGTCATTTTCAAAGATCATATGAAACAAGTACCCACTATATCCATAAATGAATGATAGGGAACAAATATTTAGCAATGCATCTAGTTTATTTATTTATTTACAGAATTTATATGCCGCCCTTCTCCCCATGGGACTCAGGGCGGCTCACAGCATGTTAAAACAATATACAAAATTACCCCTTCTAAAAACCAATTAAAACCCAAATATTAGTGGCTGTGACTATTTAAAATCATTAAAAATTATCCCTATTTAAAATTCACCCTAGGTCAGTCCCGCTTGTTGAAAAAGCCATGTC
>NW_015393834.1:12071-14920 GCF_001527695.2 Protobothrops mucrosquamatus | reverse complement strand
TTGAAAAACTATGGCCTTCAAGGATGACTAGTTTGGTACAAGCTGTTGTTGTTGTTACACAGTATAAATATCAACTGGAAATTTCTTGTGATGTATTATCTCAGAGACCCTTGATATATGCCAATAAACTGCAGCAAACCTCATTCACCTTTTTCTAATTGCTGTTCATTATCACACATCTGGAGGCTATCCATGGTGGTGCAATGGTTAGAATACAGTACTGTAGGCTAACTCACTGCTCACTCCAGGAGTTTGATTCTGAGCAGATCAAAATGGACTTAACCTTCCATCCTTCCGAGGTCAGTAAAATGAGGAGCCAGATTGTTGTGGACAATAGGCTGACTCTGTAAACTGCTTAGAAAGGGTTGTAAAGCACTGTGAAGTGGTATATAAGTCTAAGTGCTATTGCTATTTCTACCCATACTGAAGAAGATTGTCCTGGAGGTTAGCCGTTGGAGCAAAATGGAATGTCCATCCATTTTTCAGTCTAAGAAAGTTTGAAAGTTCCAAATTTATCAATAGAAAGCTGCTGTTGGCAAGAGTTATTTGCTAGCATGGGATCAGGGATCTTAAGTTTACAGATCTCAGTATCTATCTGAACATTGGACAGAACTGGTAGAGATCTTGGCATGTTATCCTGATACTTTTATGGCATCTGCAAGGGGACTAATAAGCTCAGACCTCAATCTAGCAAGATGGATAGATTGTGGTTATGGAAACTTTGTTTCAGCAAAATCCCATCTTTGGTTCATGATGTGGTCATGCTTACTCCTGCAGAACTGATTCATCCTGTGCAGGTTCTCTTGGACTCACAACTCTTTCTGAAATAGCAGGTGGTAATTATGGTCAAATGATTTTTTGCACAGATATACTGTACCTGGGTGCCAATTTGACACTCCTTGGCTGGGGTGACTCTTTATCTTAATCATCTCCTCTTTGGATTATTGCATTTTGCACTTCATGGACTGTCCTTGAAGACCACCCAGAAACTGCACTTGTTCCATCCCAGAGCTGCTCAAGTAGCAATGGGAGTTTCAGTGTGCTCCCATGTAACAATTCTTTGCTTCCAGGTGAAATTCAAGGCACTGGTACTCACCTTTAAAGTCCTACATGGGTCAGCATCTTGAAATGTACAGTATGGGATCACCTTCTCCCAATGGCTTCTGTCTATCCAATAAGATCAGGAAAGAAAGGCTGGCACAAGATCCCTTTCCTCTGATATTGTCATGTTTAGCAGGAACAGCTTTATACCTTAAGAATTGCTGCCCCTTTTCCTTGGCACAGCATACCACCTGAGGCCAGACTACAGTAGTTCCCACCTTGTTAAGCTTCAGGGAGGTTATCAAACCTCTGCTTTTATTTCAAGAATCCTGAGAGTGGGAGAGTCAAGGCTAATGAACCCAGTTGTGAGTATATGTTTGATGTTTGATTATACTTCAGGTGCCAAAGATTTCTTGTAATTTCAGTTCTAATTGTCAGTTCTTATCTAGTTACTCTATTTTTCTTGTACTTTTTAGCCTTACTGCAGCAGGGGAACATAGGCTGCTCAGAGGTCTTTTGAACTAGCATGACATAAAAGGCCTACTAAATAAATTGCTAAATATGCAAATTAATAAACAAATAATTTTGTAACAGTGGTGAATATCTGTAGCTCGGGTGTAGGATGAGGGTGAAGGTTCATTCTCCAAGCTTGTGCATTGGTTTCCGAACGTTTCGTTACCCAGCCTGGAAATGAAACGTTTGGAAACCAACCCACAAGCTCGGAGAATGAACCTTCACCCTCAAATAATTTTGTATTGTACCACTTGAAGTTACTTTTTTCTATAATTAAAAACACTATATCTGATTCATACTGAAAGATAAAATTATTTGCATATCTGGAAATATGTGTTGAATATCCCCCTTTTTAAATAACACCAAATACACCACTTTAACTTGAAATAATTAGCTGCAATTTTTATTAAGATAAATCCAACATCTCTTGCCAAATATCACATGACTCTCTCCCTCTTGGTACAGCTCCTTCTGCATCCAAAACAAGGAAACATCAAAGCTTAACATAGTGTAGAGAAGAACCATGGGAATGACTGCCTGTGGAATTAATTTTCTGCCATTTCCCATTCTTAGCATGTGTTACTCTGATGCAGAAACATAATGTCATTTTATGTAGTTGTACAAATCCCAGGATTAGATACATTTCATGTTCCTTTTAATAATTGTGACAAATTTCACATTTTTTCAGCAGAAAATGGATTTCATACTTATTTAAGTGATGTTATGAGCCTGTGTTTTGGGGGAAAAGGAAGGGGGTTGGGAAATCACATTATATGAAATGGAGATGGTTTAATCTTAACCCTTTTCTACTGCAAACATTGGCAAGAGACTAATAGAGACTGCAGGATTTTTTTTAAAAGTACACTAATAGATTTTGCATGTTCCTTTGAGGTGTAAGAATGCTTTTATGAAGGCAAGACACTTGGCTGTGATGAAGAAGATAAAATATCCCAAACTCTCCAGAAAACCACTTATAATAAATACATGTTCTGTTCACGCAATTGTCTGAATTGGAATTTCAGTAAACATGTCCTAATTCACAAGAGTGTCTTGTTCATTTCAGTGGTGCCATTCACAACCTTGACACATTATGCTAAACATGTTAGATCGCGCAGGCAGTAAGACACGAGTCGAGTGACAGTCAGCTCTTGGTTTATTGGCAAGGCATAAGGTAAATCCGGACTGGCTCTCTGGGCCAGGGGAGCCCTCTTTTATGGGATTCCCCTGGCTTGTAATCACACAATTCCATTGGCTGGCAAGACCCTGTTGCTAGTTAGCCAACCAGCAACGGGCAT
>NW_015393834.1:6696-8439 GCF_001527695.2 Protobothrops mucrosquamatus | reverse complement strand
CTGTTGCTAGTTAGCCAACCAGCAACGGGCATGAAACTGTATGCAGATGGAGAAGGGCAATCACCCTTAATGGGCGATCAATGGTGAAGGGCAATCACCCTTAATGGGCGATCAATGGTGAAGGGCAATCACCCTTAATGGGTGATCAGGATATGCATAGGGGATTAAGGGGGGGGGAATACAAAGAACACAACACCACACTCTAATCTTGTCCTGCTCTGTGTGTTTTCAGTAGCTTGCCCTATTTTCTTAAATCTGAACCATTAGCAAAATCAGGATTTTTTTAAAGTTGTAACTGGCCACATTTACATAATGGAACATAGACAGTGTCCTAAGCATATCTTACTGGGTATTCTTGTTCTAGCCCAATATACAGACTAATGCAGTTGAATGTTGTGGCTGTACACTTGAACCAGAAGAACACATTCATTGTATACATATGGACCAGTCACCATCTCTTTCCCAAAACTGTTTTTTTTTTTAAAAAAAAAAAACCTGTTGTTCTGTAACAGAATAACAAGAGAAGTGAGGCAAACTTAAATTCACAAAAGAAAGATGCAATACAAATCTTTTAAAAAATCAATTAATATTTGTGTTTCACACTAGATAGGAATTCTAGGAGTTGTGATTTCAGTGTGTCTGGAGGATACATCGCTGTAGCATCTATGCCTATTACAAGAACATCTCCATGAATTGCCTTACACTGGAGAAGATTACTGCTTACCTTTGGCTAGGGTATTCTATTTTTGCTGATATCAGCTCTCTATGCTGAGGTTTTTTTTCCATTTCTGTTTTTAAGTGCTAAGTTCTTTATTCTTGCAAAGTATATGCTGTTTTCCCTCACATACTTGTTCCCTAGCTGGGTGCAGACTAGATTAAAACAGCACTTTGTGCATCTGTTTTCATTGAAGTGTGTTAGTTCCAATTATGATTCCATCATGGTAACAGATTAAGGGTGGAATAATCTTCTTGTGTTCCAATGTCATACCTTAAATATCTGAAAAGCACATTTCCTTCTTCTTCTACCAAATGCATTTGTTTTTCCACTCCTTCACTAATTCCTTAAACTGACAGTTATATGATGGATTTAGCCAATCCTGCATTTTTATTTCTCAGATAAAAGAATATGCATTGTAAATTAAGGTTTTTGAGCCTGAGATAATCAAAATTCGGGGAAGCAACAGTTGAGCAACTGAAAAATCAATTTGGAATTACATTATTTCTTGGGAAAGGGAGTTTTCTAGCTTGTTTGTTTACACTTCACTGGAGATATTCTTATCTAAATAAAAGTCCTTTTGAGAGTTGCAGTTTGGGATAGTTATTGGTTTACTATAATTTACAATGCATGCATTTGAACCTTGTGAAACCAACAGTACATCAAACGTATTAGAAACAACATAAAATAGAGAGTTAGTGCCAAACATTTGATGACTAAATCAGCAAAAGAATGATTGAAGCCTCAAAAACAGATTTCTGTTTAGAGATATTGAGGATGACAATACTGAACCAATGTAATTTAATACTGGGGACATGCTATGTCCCCCTTGAGCAAAATAATCAAAGTGCTTTTGAGATGGAGAATGTAATCGGGAAGATATCTAAACAGAAAAAGACAGCACTAAAGTAACAATGCTCCCAACCACAGCTTTGAGTGAACCTAGCCTCCTAAAAGTCACACTTGTGATATCAGTTAAAGTCATGCTTGTGATATCAAAGGAAATGGCTGATATGGCTTCAGTCTAA
>NW_015393834.1:0-3979 GCF_001527695.2 Protobothrops mucrosquamatus | reverse complement strand
ATGCTCAAGGACTGACTACAGAATGGTGATGGCTCAGGCTCATTACATATGATGTAATGTTAATGTTTAACAAACACCACAATGGCACTGGTTAAGGTGATTATAGCCATCGCTATTGTTCTACTCTTCATCTTCCTTTCCAGCTCTTTTCCACTCTTTTTATAAAACAAGCACACGACTTGTACTACCATATATTTTTAAAAAAACATTTCTTTCCTGTGATACTGCATACTAAAATACATATATTGGGGATATTTGCATATTCCACTTTCCCGGTTTTTATTTAGGATTTTCAAAAACAGATGTATTAGGAATACTTTCCTACAGAGGTTATTATGAACAAAAAAATATGAAGACATATTTCATACAGTTCTCTGTGACAATGAATACAGATTTGTGTGCATGCAGTGTGATTGAAAATGCACAAGCTGTCAGAAACAGATTAATATTTCACTCTCTGCCATGCACCAGAGTTAAAATAATCTGCACTTTCCTATTTCTTCCCACTATTCTCTTTCTATTTTGCTTCCATTGTCTCACTGTCCTTCCCTGCTTTAATATTTGCCTCCTTTCAGGGTTGACTTACAGAATTTAGGGGTTGGTATAAAACTGGATTTGGAGCAGTGGTGGGATTCCAATATGTGAACAACCGGTTCTCTGTGTGGATGCCGCTTCCGCAAGTCCAGTTGTGCGAACTGGCTTAATCCCACCACTGGTTTGGAGTCCTTCTCTCACTCCTACATGAACTTCACAGACAAATTCCTGCAATATGAGATGGAAGGAGATACAGTGTACTTTAGAGCAGTAGGCCCCAACCTTTTGAGTGCCAGGGACTGGTTCTGTGACAGAGGTTTTTCTGCGGACTGGACAGGCATAGTTTCGCATTTGTGGATGGGACTTTGCTTGTTTGCATGACCCAGTTTCTGGCACACTACAGTCTGGTGCTGGTACATGGCTCAGGGGTTGGGGGCTCCTGCTTTAGCAGATGTAGCCCTTTGCACTAGTATAATACAATATGGGGACAGAAAATTCACTATGCAGTAAAGATCTGCTTATGAGAAAGATTCTCCTAGTGATGCAATCTAACAAAGAATGGTGTTGACCTATTGGTAAATTGATCCACATCAAAGTCACATCAAAATAACCCACCTATTGACTAAGATCAAATCTGTTAGCTTACAGGTGGACTTGCTAGCTTGAAAACTGTAGTGGGCCAAGATGAATCCTCTTCATCTTTGCACCCTTTCTCCACACCCTGTTTCAGCTGCTGCTATGCTTATCCTTTTCTGGAGTCCATATGCTATGACCCACTTAACCTGGTCCTACTTCCACACTCTCTCCTATTGCTTTTCTGTCCCCCAGTTTCAGTCTTTTCTGGATTTGGGCCAGCATTGGTTACTTCATTATTCCTTCCTCTTTTCTTCATCTCTTCCCAACCTTTATTTTTTGTTCCTGTCTCTGGAATGAGGTGCCTGAATGGCCTCTTTGCAGCTTCCATGACAGTAGTATTTTTCCATGACTGGACAGTTCCATGAATGTCTACTGGTGACAACATAATCTGGCACTGGCTATTCTGGTTGAGACAATGTACTGTCAATGGGATCATGGACCACTGACTCTATAGCAGGCAAACATTGCAGTGGTTTATTCTTAAGTTTAGAACATAGAACATAGAATAATAGAGTTGGAAGAGACCTTGGAGGTCTTCTAGTCCAACCCCCTGCTCAAGCAAGAATCTCTATACCATTTCAAACAAATGGTTGTCCAGTTTCTTTTTGAAAGCCTCCAGTGATGTAATCAGTTGGATAATTGTGTTGTTTTTAAAAAAGTTACCTTATTTCATCTCGATAATCTCATAATTTCTTCTAGTTTCAATAATTATTTTAAAAGAGGTGTGTAATGATTTTTGGTCATGGGACATTTTTTTAAAAAATAAAATAAAATAAACTTTGCTATAGAAGAGGATTTCTGCTGCATAGATCAAGACAAATCATAGTGAGTTCTTTTCTAGAAGCCATGAAAGGATAAAGCTGCTCTTCTTAAATAGCATGCCATGCTGACAGCAAGAATAAGATATGAATCTTTTGTGCATAACATTATGTAAAAACATACAGTACCACAATATGTGTAGACTACAGCAATAATCTGTTGATCTGATATTTTATTTATTTATTTATTATTTTAATTTGTATACCGCCCTTCTCCCATAGGACTCAGGGCGGTTCACAGCATATTAAAAACAAATAATATACCCAAAATACAGAAAATACACAATACAAAAATACAAAAGAATAAACCCTGATAAAAGCCGAATTAAAACCAAATATTCCCAGCTGTGTTTCCGATTAAAATACTTNGCACCCGGAAGACCACTGGTAACCAGTGCAGCTCGCGCAGCAGCGGTGTTACATGGGAGCGACGAGTCCCTCCCAACACCGCCCGCGCGGCCGCATTCTGGACCAGTTGGAGTCTCCGGGTGCTCCTCAGAGGGAGCCCCATGTAGAGAGCATTACAGTAGTCCAGGCGAGAGGTGACGAGAGCATGAGTGACTGTGCTTCAACACCAGTTATACAACAAAACAACTCAGTATCACAGGGTACTGAACATAATACTCAATCCATTGAAAACGGTAAGTGAAATTGGATAAACAGAAAACATGGAAGACCCCTTATATTTTGCAAGCAGAGTTGTGTGGAATTCTTCCATTCATTTCCTGAAAGCTATTAATCCGCAGCTTTCAGAGAATGAATGGAAGAATTCCACACAACTCTGCCTGCAAAATATAAGGGGTCTTCCATGTTTTATATATTATGATTCTTTGCTCACCAAAGATCAGCTTGTTGGCTTTAGGAAGAATTAAGCCTAATCAGATTTCATGGTAGGAGGATTCAGGCAACCTCTCCACTGTATTCAAAAAGTGCACGGAGAGGGTTAGGAAACAACAACAGCTCTTTTGGCTTCTCTTGCATGTTCAGCAGACCCCTCTCCAACTACACAAGCATCTGCTGCTCAAGACATGTCTGCAGAAAAAGCTAGCCGAGAGTCTTTCTCCTTCGCGAAATAGGAGGGAATTGGGAGGCCAGTTTTTCTGCAGGAGGTTTCTCTCTTGTGGAACATCCTCCTACCCGTTTAAGAACTTGCGGAAAACTTAGTTCTTCCAAAGAGGACGGAATGACAGTTTTACCTCAAATTTATTTATTTATTAAATTTCTACAATGCCCATCTACCCTAAATAACTCTGGGGATCCTATTAGGAGTATGGAATGCAACCATGTATTAGGATACGTATTCTAGGCGTATGATATTTTATTAATTTTTGTTATAGATGAGGTACAGATAGTCCTTGGTTTACATCAGTTCATTTAGTGACCGTTTGACGTTACAACATCACTGAAAGAAGTGACTTATGACTGTTTTTCACACTTATGACCATTGCAGCATCCCCATGGTCATGTGATCAAAATTCAGATGCTTGGCAGCTAACTTATCTTTATGATGGTTGCTGAGTCCTGGGATCATGAGATCACCTTTTGAGAACTTCTGACAAACAAAGTCAATGGGAAAGCCAGATTCACTTAACAACCGTATTACTAACTTAATAACTGCAGTGATTCACTTAACTACTGTGGCAAGAGAGGTCATAAAATGGAGAAAAGTTTACTTAACAACTGTCTCACTTAACAACAGATTTTTTTTTGCTCAATTGCAGTCGTAAGTCGAGGACTACCTGTATATAGTTTGAAACATTGCTGCATACCATTTAGAGTCATATTACTGACACGGTATAAAAATACTTGAAATAAAGTCAGAAGTTTGCTGAGATCCACCAGAGAGCTGTCAGATGGCTTGGGGGCATGACATGGGGTAGTTATCCTTCTCCATCCTGAAAAAGTTGTGCTGTAGTGTTAACATGCTTGACTTTTCTACATTTAACTGTTAGCCAATGTGTTATTACTTAGCTTTTGTAGATCACAGTCCA
>NW_015393833.1:16857-17867 GCF_001527695.2 Protobothrops mucrosquamatus | reverse complement strand
ATTAGGAATTTAAATACAGTTTTCAGTTTGTTACAGTTCTAAACTTTCTAGTTTTGCCAAGTTTTTGATACCATGATCTCTTTTATCTCATGACACTCAAAGTTGTTCAGTCAGACGACAAATACATTTAAGAAATTATTATTACCTTCATATTTTAGTGCACATATTCACACACACACACATGTACAGACATATTTTAGTATTTTATTCCTGGTTGCAGACAAGTTATCTATTTTAAAATCTAAAGTATACTGAAAAAATAGCACAGTTCTTTTCATGGCATTTCATGGCATTTGTAAATTTCTTTCAATTACACACATAAGAGCTATGAATCTCTACAGTTGTCTCAAATCATTCTTTAAATGCTTCCTAACACATCTCAAAATGAAAAAAAATATTTCTAGGGTTTACATAAGCTTGCTTGCTTGTTTTAACCTGGCTTACTTTGAGGCTTTGGTGTTTGTGTGTGTGTGTGTATATACACACACACACACAAACATATATAGTTTGTGTGTGTGTGTATATGTATAGAGATACATATATAGTTATGTATCTCTCACTCTCTGTGTGTGTATTTAATGACTGACTTATCCTGGAAAACATCAAATCATGTTTCAGGTTTAGCATACAATAGCTATTTACAGTAATTAGTTACTTTGTATTGCTTTTCCTCTATATGAAAATAGAATAAGACAGCCCTTTGAGGAATTATGAAACATAAATGTGATCAGCGTATTTGGAAATGCCCTTTTAGCATACATCAGTACTGTGTAATGCTCCTTGTATATGAATGTAGACACACTGTATTCTCTTTATTTATTTATTTTATTTATTTATTTATTTATTATTTCAATTTATATCCCGCCCTTCTCCCGAAGGACTCAGGGCGGCTCACAACATTATTAAAACAAAGAAAGACCCACACACCCCACCGAATAAAACCAAATTAAAACCAAAATTTTTATGTTGTGATAATTAAAATTTCTAAAAAACCCAGTTTAAAAATCCTC
>NW_015393833.1:10986-15897 GCF_001527695.2 Protobothrops mucrosquamatus | reverse complement strand
AGCCCGACTGGTATGGGTCTAGATAGACTGATTCATCCAGGTGTCCGGGGAATTGCTGCGCAACCACACTCTCAACAACCTTCGCCGCAAAGCGAAGGTTGGAGACCGGGCGATAGCTGGCCAACTCATCTGGGTCCAGGGAAGGCTTCTTGAGGAGGGGCCTCACGACGGCCTCCTTAAGGGCCGCCGGGAAGACACCTGTGTAATGCATACATCAGTACTGTGTAATGCTCCTTGTATATGAATGTAGACACACTGTATTCTCTTTCATCATGTATCAAATTATATCACTGAGACTCTATTTTTGTTGAACAATTGAGTAAAAATAATATAAAGTAATTGACAATGTATAGTAATAGATATTCATTAATCTGACTTTCAGATTAATCTTTAATTCTGACTTGTCTGGCACATTTATATACAGAAAAGACTTAGATTAATTGAAAATATAAAATGAATAGTTATGTTTTAAAATGACTATGTTTCATTAATTATAATATTTTCTTTCATCTGTTTCAGATCAATGAATGCTTTTCTTATTGTATACCTTTGTATTCTAATTAGTAAATCACTAATAAATACCATCCTGAAATATGTTTGGCAGCTTGAGCAATATCGTGATGAACCTTGGTATAATAAAAAAACAGAATCTGAAAGGAAAAGAAATGTGGTATGTAGACTATTTCATTCATACTGAGATATAATAATGTACTTACCTTTGATTTCTGCCCTTGCCTATCTTGAATAAGTAGAGTGCTTTCAACACAGCTCTTGGCTTTATCCTGTAAACCAATGTTTCCCAATCTTGGGAACTTTAAAAATGCTGGCTGAGGAAGTCTAGGAATTGAAATCCAAACATTTTAAAGTTGTCAAGGTTGGGAAACACTAATATTAGCTGTTGGAGGAATTTTTCCATATTTGTGTAGCCTTCCACAAATATCACATTCCCCTACTCCAAGACAGCTAGTGGTCTCTTCAACTGGTCAATGGGGCAGCCCTAAAAATGGCAGCCTTCTGGCATTCTCCCTCCACTTTTCCTGGTGCTTTCTATGAAGAACATAAGACCCTTAAGCTTTAGGATTATTAGAAAGACCATAGGAACTTCTGATATTTATCATTTCAGGATGCAAAAGTATCAGTATCGTGGAATATTAATCTTTAATTCTGACTTGTCTGGCACATTTATATACAGAAAAGACTTAGATTAATTGAAAATATAAAATGAATAGTTATGTTTTAAAATGACTATGTTTCATTTAAGTCACTAACAAATTAGCCCAATGTTTGAATATAAAAAGTTCCTTCATATGGCAAAGAATACTATACATTCCTGCCTCTACAATTCTACAAGCACAACAGAAGAATTTTTTTAAAAAAACATTTTGTCTAGTTATATTCAGTTTTATGCTAGCAAAGGTGTCAGCTCTGTGAGGCAGTTCAGGCATGAAGCACCCTTGAAGAATGAGCTCTGTGCTTATTGTAAGATTACTTTAACAGAATCTTGCAAGCCTAAAAGTACACTTCTTTCTCCAGACCTTTACTGTATAAGAAGTTAGGGAGGTCCCTTGTAAGGTGTTTGCCATGCCCCCATTCCTTCTGTGGTCTCAGCTGCATTTTATCTGACTGTTGCCTAGTTTGTACTTCATCCTCTTGTTTCAAGGTCATTCTTATTGTACCATTACATAAGATGATGATGTACAACTAGCACAACAATTGGCACAACTTGAAATGAATTAAGGTTCTGATTTTTAGAAGCTCTTTCACAAATAGAATCAAAGTAAGGAATGAAATACTTGTACAAGAATTAAAATATGGTTTCTACATATACATAAACCTGGATAGGACAAAAGATACTATTGGGAACAAACTTGTGGATTTCTCTTGCTGAATGGGGATGATGTTATTTAAAAATAGCATGGACCTAGTTCACATATTCCAACCTGATCAACAAATCACACAAGGGTTGGCACTTCAATAAGCAACTCATAAACATGGATTGGAAATCAGGATGTTTTCTAACTTACATAATAGGGAATCTTAAACATGGCAAACTGAGAGGAGGGAAAAGATATAAAGAATGCCATGTCAGCTATTGTAGGCCAATAAATATGTTTACTGAGGTAGCCCATTAATCTAAATCTTGGCCTCTCAGTAGTTTTGACTAATTTATGCTCTTACATATTAATCATAGATATCAGAATATATTTTCTCTTACGAAAAAGCAATAATAACATGTCTAAGAGTATAATTATATACGTTTTCAAAGAAATAAATCCAACTGTAGCAGCTTCTCTCAAGTTAATATGAATAATACTGTGGTTTAGCATAAACTAGCGTACATTGATATTGTTTTATTTTTGTCTTCTCTTGACAGTATATCACAGCGTTTACAGATTTTCTTTCTTTCATGGTCCTTTTCAACTACATCATTCCTGTATCTATGTATGTCACAGTAGAAATGCAGAAATTTCTTGGTTCTTATTTTCTCACTTGGGATGAAGAAATGTTTGATGAAGAAATAGGTGAAGGACCACTTGTGAATACCTCTGATCTTAATGAAGAGTTAGGGCAGGTAACTGTCATGCAGAAACAACTATAAAAATATAATAGATGTCTTTGATGTAAAGACAGCTGAACAGATTAATATTTCAATTTTCCTGGAATTATTTTTATTATTATAATGCATAACTATTTGCCTGATTTATAGGGTATACTGATTATCTTGCTGATCAGAATTTCTTATAAATCACAGTTGACTTTAGATATTTGGTAAAAAAAGAAACCTATGCAGTAGTTTCAAATGTCCTGCACTAGGAGAAGGAAAAAGCTATGCCTAAATACAAGATGCATCTTTTTTCAACTCACAACACTAAATGCAGTTTGGCAAAGGGTCAGAAAGTATATGACTTTGAATCATGTCTCTCAATAACTACAGTAAGAACACCCAGTGGTGAAAATTCCTGGAGATCATAGTTCTCTATTTTATTTATTTGTTATGTTCAAACTAGATCTGATTGATTGTCATATGATGTATTATCAGAAAAAACCACTATCAGTATCAGTATTGAAAGTTCATATCTTGGACAGTTTAGATTATTCTTTAAATAATAGTGCAAAAGTCATGCAGTGTTTTGCTGAGAGTCCCAAAGGTACTTTTTAAAAAGGCAACTGGACTTTCTTTGTTTTTCCTTGAAGATGTTTTGCTTCTCATTCAAGAAGCTTCAGAAGCTTCTTGAATGAGAAGTGAAACATCTTCAAGGAAAAACAAAGTCCAGCTGCACTTTGAAAAAGCACCTTTGGGACAACCATGACCTCCAGGTCTGAGAATCTCCATAGACATTTTCTGCTTATATAAAGGTAGTCCTTGACTTACAACCACAATTGAGCCCAAAATTTCCATTCATAAGCAAGACAGTTGTTAAGTGAGTTTTGCTACATTTTGCGACCTTTTTGCCACAGTTGTTAAACGAATTATTGCAGTTGTTAACTGAATCATGTGATTGTTAAGTGAATCTGGCTTGCACCATTGACTTCACTTGTCAGAAGCTGGCTGGGAAAGTTACAAAAGGTGATCACATGACCCCGGGACAGCGCATACATGCCACTTGCCAAGTGCCCGAATTTTGATCACTTGACTGTGGAGATGCTACAATGATCAGAAGTATGAAAAACCCATCATAATTCACTTTTTTTAGCATCGTTGTAATTTTGAATAGTCACTAAATGAATGGCTGTAAGTCAAGGGTTACCTGTGTCACAATCCAAATCACTTAGCACTCTTTGTACTGTAAACAGGCTTACCATTGGAAATTCATAAAGATAAATTTTTGAACTAGAGTAATAAAATATTGTTTTAAAAAATAATAAAATAACTTTCTCCTCTGTATTGCATTCATTTGCATTATAGCAAAATGTCTCCTTGAAAAGAAAATATTGCAAATTTTCTTAAGACCAAATGACATAATTTCAAAATTCACACATAATTATTCAAATCTGTCCTTGTTTTGTTAATCCTAAATTAAGCTATCTTTCTCTTTTCAGGTTGAATATGTTTTCACAGATAAAACAGGGACGTTAACTGAAAACAATATGGAATTCATAGAGTGCTGCATTGAGGGGCATGTTTATATACCCCATGTCATCTGTAATGGCCAAATCCTCCATGACTGTGCTGGAATTGATATGATTGATTCATCCCCAGGAGGAAGTGGAAAAGTATGAACAGTTGTGCTTTGTTTTGTTAATGCTGATTCAACATATTGAAAAGTTAAACTCGATTTCTTGATTTTCTGGACACATTTATGTAATTTTGTTGGCAACAATATGCCGTTGCTTTCCCATCTAGCTTACTGCCTTCACCGTTATTGAAAACATGTCACTTGAATCCTTTGGTTGAAGTAGCTTTTTGTCTGATAGGTATTGTGCTTTAAAAATGTTAAATGCTTTTTCTAAGATGTTTCTAATTTGACAGTGATATCAACACCACTATTTAAAATCTTTGCAGAGAATAATTAAGAATTCTCTGGACATCAAACTAATAAATGAAGATGATATCACTTGAGTTTAAATTAAATTGGAGCAATGTAAAAAGTGGGCTGCAATTCAGTCCAAGGGTTGCAATCTTGATGCCTCCCTAGTTTGATAAGGCAGTTTGAAGTTGAAGTTTGAAGTTTATTGTATTTATATCCCGCCCTTCTCCTAGTGAACTCAGTGCGGCTTACAGCCAGTTAAAACAAAACAATTTATACAAATATACAAAATTTAAAATAAATTAAAAGATATATTTAAATAGGCCTTTTCTGTTTTTAAAATTAATTAAAATCCAATTTAAAATATCCCTAGGCCAGTCCTGCCAGCTGAAACAGCCATGTCTTGAGGGCGCGGCGGAAGGAGGGGAGATCCGGAATCACC
>NW_015393833.1:9371-10885 GCF_001527695.2 Protobothrops mucrosquamatus | reverse complement strand
ATTTAAAATATCCCTAGGCCAGTCCTGCCAGCTGAAACAGCCATGTCTTGAGGGCGCGGCGGAAGGAGGGGAGATCCGGAATCACCCGGATCTCTGGGGGCAGCTTGTTCCAGAGGGTGGGAGCTCCAACAGAGAAGGCTCTCCCCCTGGGGGTCGCCAACCGGCACTGTCTGGTTGACGGCACCCTGAGGAGACCCTCTCTGTGGGAGCGTATCGGCCGGTGAGAGGTGATCTGTGGCAGAAGGCGGTCTCGGAGGTAGCAGGATAGAAGGATGGATCTAGAGGATTTAATAAGGATAGCAAGAGCTTGGGGGTGGCATAGACACAATTTTCAATTGTGTTTAAATTTAAATTTAAATGTACACCTTTTTAATTGTATTTAATGATAGCTACACTAATCATTTATTGGTGGAAAGGTAAACTTAATTGTTCTAAAATGACTTTGTGGGGTGGACTTATCATTGTGAAAGGCTTACATTGATATATTGGTTTTTGTAATGCACATATGAATTGGCTCCTTTATCAGAGAAGTTTTCACCAAATCACATCACCTCTGTTCTTTTCTTCTCTCTTTTCTCTCAGAGCTCATAACACTTCAGATAATCTCACTAGCTTGACTTAATAAAGTGATAAAATGTTCTGAGTGCAAGTTGCATATTGATCCCAAAATATCATTTTATTACCAGTTCAACTTCACAGACTCTCTGTCATTGGTCTAGCAATGGCCCTAAGTGATCAAGGGAATGGCTATATAAACTATAATAAGAAAAAGAATAGTGATCACATGGGATTTCTACAGCTAAGACCCCTGTAGCTGAACCCAGAAATAGAATGACTAAACACTTTTTAATGAACAGATCAAGAACATTATTTTCTTAAATACATTGAATTGTTTTATTTATTTGTAGAGTTTTTTTCTTAAAATAGATACACTTACTAACAGTGGAAAGTCTTCCCTTCCCTTCCTCTTTTCAGCCTCTTATCTTGTGTTCCATTCCACTTTGTTTATAAGATCTCGATGCTCTTATGGACAAACTTTAGGAATCAGAGGTGTTGGTGGAAGAAGGGAGAGAGAAATAAAACTTTCCTTCCATTAACTTCCTTAAATTGGGATCAATGCTAATAATGTATCCACTTTGAGCTCATCAGTCTAATAAATTTAAATGTACAATATCTTTCCTATAAGTAAGTACATACTAGTGCTTTTCATAGATGTTCTTCCCTTTTAATTTTTTTTATAAAGTTTTCTTGATTTTTTTAAACAGAATTCAATAGTAATCATTCAACAAAAACGTGTTGTCTGAGTATCTTATTTACTACCGTATATACTCGAGTATAAGTCGACCCGAGTATAAGCCGAGGGACCGATTTTCCCACAGAGAACTGGGAAAAATTGGTGACCCGCGCATAAGCCGAGGGGGCATTTTGGCTGTTCCTCCCTGGCCGCCTCGGCCCCCCCGGCCCTGTCAGTGAGCGCCCGGCAGGGCGCAGCGTCGCCAGGCCTCCCCCCTTCG
>NW_015393833.1:4567-8216 GCF_001527695.2 Protobothrops mucrosquamatus | reverse complement strand
ATATTTCATCATCCCCTGACGAAGTTGCTTTAGTTGAAGGGATTCAGAGGTATGTACAAATTAGTATAATTGTCTCAAAAACTATGTAAGATCAAATGCCTGTTTCCTTTCATAGTATGAGCACAGGAGAAAATGTTATCTTTGAAAATATGTCTGTGATTCACTGAGAAAAATACAGATATTAAGAAAACAAAAGTAGGCCTAGTGCAGGGGTAGGCAACCTTGGCTCTTTTATATCCACAATGTCATATAATACATTGTGGATATGAGATGTTACTTTGGACATAAAGACTGTAAAACAGCTCTAGGTTTATCTTAATTTCTGCTGAAAAATAAATGTTTTTTTCTGTTTTTAAAGCCCCATTATTGTAATTTGTGTGAACATGTCTGGTTTAGAGGTTATCAAAAATAAAAACCTTTATTACAATCTAGGGTAAAGCACAACAATAAAAATGGTAAAAATCTTCTCTTAAGACCTACTTGAAAGAGAACATGAAACTGGCTAAGCTAGTCTATATATGGGAATATCTGCACTCCCATCTTTTTAAAATTACTGTTCACTCCCCACATAGGGGAAAGATAGAAAATGGAACGTTGGATATTGTTATCTCATAAGTGTTTACCATGGAGTTACATTCGGCATATTTACTATAAATATGGACAAGAATATAACTGAGAGCCAGAAATGCAATGTCCAAATGTGATGAAAGTAAAAACTCTGAAGGTAGTTGGCATACAGTATACACCATTTAGGTATTTCTACTTGCATCTTCAACCAATATGAGCAAGTAAGTACACTTGGAACCTTTGGATTCTTTGGACTTGTTAGAGAAAAAACAAGCCAAAGCATATAATGCTAAGGAACTAGAGATGAAGTTATTTGGCTTTGTTCAGCTACTCTCACTGGTAAGGAGAAGAAAACTAAAAGTGATAACTTCCATGCACCTCCTGCCTAAATAATACTCTACAGTTGTCACTAATTCCAGCATCTGAATGCATCTAATGTCTTGGTAAAAGCAAAATAAAAAAACTTGATTTGATTACAGATAAGCATCAACAGCTTAGGTAAATTAGCTATTCTCTAATCCTTGAAATAGAAAACAGGATAAAGGAATCCTTAACCAACCTGAGTGAATCACATTTTTCTGACCTGAAAATTATTTTAAAAAGGTATTTTTTAACATACATCAAACTCTATTGTAAACATGAAATATAATCATTTTAATTCCTGTTATATCTCTAATTGAATTTTTAGACTTGGTTATACATATTTACGATTGAAAGACAATTTTATGGAAATTCTAAATCGAGAAAATGACATTGAAAGGTAAGTTGTTTTTAATATGAAACAAGGGTAATCAATAGAATACTTCCTGTATATAGTTATTTAAAACACACTTAATGTCATTATAAAATTACTTGTCAAAAATATTCTGCTTAATTGATTCTTTAAGCTATTTTGGAAAGACTTAGAACTCTGTAAGTGAATTTTGAGTCAGAATATGGGGTTTAAATGGGACATTATTTTTCCATCATAAGAAACATAAGAGCATGGCGTCCCTATTCTTCTAAAGCTAAGAATGTATACATGCAAATGTAATTGATTGCAAAATGTTATTTTGTTTCCTTCAGATTTGAACTATTAGAAGTTCTTAGTTTTGATTCAGTAAGAAGACGGATGAGTGTGATTGTAAAATCAGCAAAAGGTAATCAAGAGAAACTTTACAATTTCACATTGAAGGACCTTTTATTCTTTCCAGCCCAATAGGATGCTATTAAACAAGCTTTAAAAAATTGGAACTCTGCCTGTATGTCAGAAAGATAATTTTCAGATAAGAACAGGACCAAATTTGTTGGGGGAAAGATGGCAAGAGAAAGATCTGCTTAGGAAAGCACTACTGTAGATAGATCACATGACTCTGAAGCAAAGAGAGGGCTTAGAATGCAGCATCCTGAGCCAATGCATGTGCCTAACTTCCTTATTTTAATATATTATAACTATTTTAAAGAATGTCTATTCATATTTCAGAAATCTGTTTAGACCAGGGGAAGAAAGATACTGTCAAACCCAAAATACCAGACCAGAAAATCAACTCCGTGGGAAAGCTAGAACTATCTTTATTGAGATTGGTTAGAAAAATAGAATCTTGCCTGTCTGATTCTGCTGTACCTCCCCTCTCTGCCCCTTTTTATACTCTCATGAATCAGGGATATCTGCCTGAGCTATTTCTGAATACTATCTTCCCTCTCAGGATTTAAAAAATGTTGTCAGCCCCTTTTGCCTACGTAATAGTTCTTGCCTATTTTCATCAAGTTCACTTCACTTACTCTTCCCAGATATGTTACTGTATATCTAACAAACTTTTCTCATTTTGTTTTGTTTCTATATTTTCAGGGGAAATCTTTCTGTTTTGCAAAGGAGCAGATTCTTCTATATTTCCTAGAGTTACAGAAGGAAAAATAGAACAGATCAAGTCAAGAGTTGAGCGAAATGCTGTGGTAAGATCCAAATTCTATTAAGTATAATTTATATTGTGTGTCTATCAGACAGAAAGAAATGTAATTTATCCCAAATGGAACACATTGAAGTCCACAGCAAATCAAGATTCCATCTTTATAGATGGCGGGGAAAAAAATGGAGGTCACAGTAAAGATATAAGTTAAGACAGAGACCAGAAATGTATAGTTGTATATAGATATATTATATGTAATTAATGTACAATATGGACTGACAAGACGGAGATGTCAGTCAAAGACGATTTACCATGTTCAATGTTTTTAATCTTTTTTTTTCCTTTGTACATAATAAAAACTTAAAAAAAAGATTCCACCAATATCATATGGTAATACCATAATGCAAATCCCACCTCTCTTTATTTGCATTTTTTTATCCTTCTGTCTAACAGAAGTATATACAGTAAGTTGTGATATTCAGTTCATGATATCATGAAGCAAGTTCTGTCATACATTCTCTTGGTCTTTTCCTGCTCCCTGCATCTACCTGTGTATAGAACCAAAGAGTTGAATGATCTAACCCAAAGATCTCACATAAGAAGTGATGTAATTATGCATCATTTGAATGTTCTTTCCTAAGATGTGAAGGTATCATATGATTGTCACCATTTTAATCTTATTTTACCTTGTGGGATCCTCAGGCATTGTTTTGGAGGATGTCAGCCCTAAAAGCTTCATCTTCCTGATGCTACAGTTATATGTGGTATGTTTGTGGTTTAGCATTATATGTAAGCCAAACCACAATAATTTGTGCCTTAGACTTCGTGTAGACTAGAGCTCATTAGTAAAGTATGCAACCTTTCCAATAAATATTTTTTGTGCTTCTATAACAATTGTTTTTAGGAGGGTTTGCGAACATTATGCATTGCATATAAAAAATTCACACACGAAGAGTATGAGATTGTGGAAAAACAGCTTCAAGAGGCAAAAATAGCCCTTCAGGATCGCGAAAAAAAATTGGCAGAGGCATATGAACAGATAGAACATGGGCTTATCTTGCTTGGGGCTACAGCGGTTGAAGACCGGTTGGTATTCTTCTTTCCATATATGTCAGATATATTTTTCTTGATCTTAAATTCAGTTGTGATAGTTAATTTTTTTTCTTGGTCTAACTACCTATGTGATGAAAAGATTT
>NW_015393833.1:0-3393 GCF_001527695.2 Protobothrops mucrosquamatus | reverse complement strand
AGGCCAGTCCTGCCCGCTGAAACAACCAAGTCTTGAGGGCGCGGCGGAAGGAGGGGAGATCCGGAATCACCCGGATCTCTGGGGGCAGCTCGTTCCAGAGGGTGGGTGCTCCGACAGAGAAGGCTCTCCCCCTGGGGGTCGCCAGCCGACACTGTCTGGCTGACGGCACCCTGAGGAGGCCCTCTCTGTGGGAGCGTATTGGCCGGTGGGAGGTAATCTCCGGTGGCAGAAGGCGGTCTCGGAGGTAACCAGGTAATCTCCGGTGGCAGAAGGCGGTCTCGGAGGTAACCAGGTCCAATGCCATGGTGCGCTTTAAAGATGATAATCAACACCTTGAAGCGCACTCGGAAGGCCACAGACAGCCAGTGCAGCTCGCGCAACAGCGGCGTTACATGGGAGCGACGAGTCGCTCCCATCACTGCCCGCGCGGCCGCATTCTGGACTAACTGAAGCCTCCGAGTGCTCCTCAAGGGAAGCCCCATGTAGAGAGCATTACAGTAGTCCAGGTGGGAGGTGACAAGAGCATGGGTGACTGTGCGCAAGGCATCCCGGTCCAGAAAAGGCCGCAACTGGTGCACCAGGCGTACCCGGTAAAACGCCCCCCTGGCCACAGCCGTCAGCTGGTCTTCCAGCATCAGCCGTGGATCCAGGAGGACCCCCAAATTGCGTACCCTCTCCGAGGGGGCCAAAGTTTCGCCCCCTATAGTCAGCGATGGAGTCAGCTGACCATACCTGGGAGCCGGCAACCACAGCCACTCAGTCTTGGATGGGTTGAGCCTAAGTCTATTCCACAAAGTCTATTCCACAAAGGCTTCAGGATTCATGGCATATCTTGGACCAAATTATATTTTATTCCTACCCAGTCCTTGATATATGGATTCATACATTAATACATTACTCAAATACAATGCCATTCAGCTATGGCCTCTGAAATGGCTTTATCCTGGAGACAGTAATCAATGGACCAAATAAGGTGACTCAAAGGCAAGCTCTTATTTTCGCCAAGCTATCATTTTTAAATTTGTTTGTTTGTGTATTTAATTATTTATCAAATTTATATGTCCTCTCATCTCACAGAAAATGATAAAGTTCCACTTTGAATTGAATAACAGTTGTAATAGCCATTTGAACTAGCATGGCTGAAGTAGCAATATGTATTCCCATGATTGATCTGTAAATAGCTCTTCTGATCAATATGGTCTAGTGTAGCAATTGATTGACAGAAGTATACTCGGTTCTCTGTTATCCTCTTTCTCCAGACAAAGTTAAGCATATAAGTAGCTTATTAGATGCATACTACGTCTTTGTTTGTATATCATTTATCTTCCTTCCCCCCCCAAACATATACCCAATTGTTTGGGTTCTCCTAATCTTTTTTTCCCTCGCCTTTACCTTGGATAAAGGATTGATACTTTTGTCTTTCTTTTCAAGGGCAAATTGATAATATCAGGCCCTTTGCAGCCATTCAGAACCCGAAAAAGCTACACTCCCATCAAATCTTATTAACTACTGTAGATACTGTATTACATATTGAAATGTAAAGGGAGCAATGTCCTAGATTTGGCTCCTGGCCACATATACTTTAGCAGCCCTGTATTTGAGTTTTTGATCCTCTTGCAAACTGACCTTTGATGTAGTGGGGAGATCTTTGCCCATTTTCTTAAGAATATTTTTAAATTTATTTCTCAAATTTAAGTACTGTCCATCTCACCCTCAGAGTGACTCTGGGCAGTGTACAGTTAAAAGCCTAAAAACTATACAAAAATACATTACATCAATAAAAGGAGCTTGATAAAAACAAGGATAAATAGTTAGAAGTTAAGTTAGAAGTTAAGGGTCAGGGCAAGCAGCATCAAGGCACCAACCAAATCCAGTGAGCCCCATGTGAGGTGGTAGAGCCAGGTCTTCAAACTGCTTTTAAAGGCCAGGAGAGTTGGGGCTGCCTCACCTCTAGAGAGGGCCTTCTTCCTGGATCCTGCCAGCTGAAATTCTTTAACAGACACGGTCTGTAGCATACCTTTCCTGCCTGACTAGATAGGGATGAGTCAATTGCTTGGGTAACCCGTCCCCATATTTAAAAAATAACTGTGAAGATGTTCTAAGCCTGCATTATTCTGCAAACCACCATTCTCTTTCCCTAGTTCCCAGGTGTTCATTGTAATATACAGACTTTGGAAACAAAAATTAATACTGTAATGTCAGGACTGAAGCCATTAAGTGAAATGTTCAAAGCTTCAAACTTCTTTTCCCATTGGTTTTCTCACAGTGACACTTTCTTCCTGCCCTGGTATAGCTTTTATATGTTGTCATTGCCTATCTTCCAGTGGGATGCTTTTACCTGATGTCCACCCAATAACTCCAACATAAAAAATATATAAAGATATCCCACAGCTAGTACAGCTTAACTGTGAAGTAGGAAAAGTTGAAAAAGTCAAAGAAGCTGATAAAAATAGAATGCATTCTATAGAACATGGGTCCTCAACCTTGGCAACTTTACGACTTGTGGACTTCAACTCCCAGAATTCTGGCTGAGGAATTCTGGGAGTTGAAGTCCACAAGTCATAAAGTTGCCAAGGTTGAGGATTCATGTTCTATAGTACCACCTGCTACTCTGTAGCATGAGGCATGTGACTAAGGAATCATCCCCTTCTACTTGGAGAGATAGATCACAGAGAGATAGATCAGTTTCACACTCCATTTTTAAAAGACAAAAAGGCAGCGCGCTGGTTCACCTGGTTAGGACACTGGGCTGATGATCGGCAGCCTCTCGTTCGAAACCCAGTTACTGCCATGGACCTGGTTGAGTTCCCATCACTCACTCCAGCTCCTGCCAACCCAGCAGTTTGAAAGAGAGCAACCATGAGTAGACAGTTGGATATAACTTGAGTGGGCAGCTTAATAAGGACATGAAAGGAGCATCCAACTGAGTGTCGCCCTGAGCAATGGTGGTGTCACCAGTTAATCCTCTCAGCCCAGAAGGCTTCGGTGCTGCTGACATGATTGTAGTAGTAAAAGAGAAAAAAGTAATAACTTTCTGTGGAAAAACATCTCAAGTACAAGAAAAAAGTGCAAAAAAAAAAAATTAAGATTCTGAACAGATGGCATTGCTTCATGATGGCATTGCTTCATTATTTAAACATACACTGAGCTTGCACTGTGAAAATATTCATTAGAAACTACGTACATATCCACCTACCATCTAAGTGACATTCAGCTGACAGTCTGGAGCAAGAAGTGCATCTTTATATTTTCATTTGTCATGGCTTGTTTCTTACAGATATTCATTCTATCCAGTGTATGAGAATTCTGAGAATACATTGCATTCTGCTTGTACTGGCCTATAACATCAATAAACTGAATTGAACACCCATATATTACTAAAAATGTGTTTAA
>NW_015393832.1:6346-13302 GCF_001527695.2 Protobothrops mucrosquamatus | reverse complement strand
GGTGGTGGTCCATGGGTCCTTGACGCACGCCTGGCTGTGGAATTCTGGGAGTTGAAGTCCACAAGTCATCAAAGGGCCAAGTTTGAAGACCCTTGTTCTAACACAACAGACAAACAGCTGAAGGCAAGTCCAGAGAGCGAGGTTCCAGAAGAGAGAAAACAGGAAAAAAGCAGGATGTCATCCGAGGAAGAAAAAACCTTGGCACCAACACCGTCCCGATGCGGCAAGTCCCAGTCCATGCCCGCTTCAGCTTTCTTCCCTTCATCGTCTCGGTGACAAACAACCCGACGGCAGGAAAGATTTGCACGCTGCTCGGGTTGCTTGGCTTAATTAGATTTCGCCAGCAAGGCTCTGAAAAATTAATATGGAGAGATTTCCGCCAGTCCTGGCAATAACCCTTCCTCGGGGGGCGCGGGAATTTATAGTTGGCTGTCAAGTTGGAGGAAGTCACGAGAACTTCCCGAGGATGATGACATTCAAAAACTGCACGGGGGGGGGGGGAATCTCCGCAAGAAGAGAGGGTGAGGGCCAATGGGGGGATCGTCCGGGAAGGAGATCCTTCATTGGGACCATCTGTAGATGTTCATGGATCCCAGTCGGGCAGGAAAGGATTAGATTCCTCACCGTCCAATCAACACAATACGATGCCATTTCAGCCTTAGGTACTTCCTTGACTTAACGAACACAACTTAGAACAGGGGTCTTCCAACTTGGCCCTTTGATGACTTGTGGACTTCAACTCCCAGAATTCCACAGCCAGGCGTGCGTGCATGAGGGGGGAAGGGAATTTAAAGTGGGTGATACAGGAAATGGGACAGAGAAGAGCAGCAAAGATGATTAGGGGACTGGAGGCTAAAACATATAAAGAACGGTTGCTGGAATTGGGGATGTCCAGTTTAATGAAGAGAAGGACGAGGGGGGACAGGATAGCAGCGTTCCAGTATCTCAGGGGCTGCCCCAAAGAAGAGGGAGTCAAGCTACTCTCCAAAGCCCCCGAAGGCAGGACAAGAAGCAACAGACGGAAACTCATCAAGGAGAGAAGCAACCTGGAACTAAGGAGAAACTTCCTAACCGTGAGAACAATTAACCAGTGGAACGGCTTGCCTCCAGAAATTATGAATGCTCCATCGTTGGAGGTTTTTAAGAAGAGACTGGACAGCCCCTTGTCTGAAATGGTAATAGGATCTCCTGCTTGAGCAAGGGGCTGGACTAGATGACCTTCACGATCCCTTCCAACTCTGTTATTTTATATGCTCTACATATCTGCAACAGAAATGTTGAATTCAGATTTTTTTTTTCATACAGGTGAAATGGGTTGTGTCCAGTCCTTCCAGGGACTATTGAAAACTACGACGGTAATGGAAGTCCTCAAAGTTCTGTCTGTGGTCACGTGATCGACCTCTATAAATAAAACTCACTGTTTCCAATTATGTGAAGGCACAGCTTACCAATAATGTGAGACTCAGAATACTGAGAATCAGAAAGGAGTTGGAAGGGACCTGGGAGGTCTTCTAGTCCAGCCCCCTGCTCAAGCAGGAAAGCCCGTACCGTTTCAGACAAGTGGCTATCCAATCTCTTCTTAAAAGCCTCCAGTGATGAAGCACCCACCACTTCTGGAGGCAGGTTGTTCCACTGGTTAATTGTTCTCACTGTCAGGACGTTTCTCCTTAGTTCCAGGTTGCTTCTCTCCTTGATGAGTTTCCATCCGTTGCTTCTTGTCTTTGCCTTCAGGCGCTTCGGAGAATAGCTTGACTCCCTCTTCTTTGGGGCAGCCCCTGAGATATTGGAACCCTGCTATCATGTCACCCCTAATCCTTCTTTTCATTAATCTAGACATACCCAAATCCTTTAACCGTTCTTCACGGTTTGGGTTTCATTCTGCAGCAGCTCCAAAAATCAGATTTATAGTTTTAAGGATGCCAAAAAACAAAACAAAAAAACATCAAGAGAGATAAATTCTCAACAGCCAGGCCCTACTTTCTGATAAAAACGTGTTGTTTTTTTTCGCAAGGGACATGAACAAGCTTTGGCATTTGCTAAAACAATGCAGCAAATCACTCTGGGACAGACTGCAAGGCTGTGTGAGTGCGACATTAATAGCCAAGGTTTCTTTTGGGTAACAATTGCTGGGAGATCTAACAGCTGAGAATGCATTTTGGCTGAGAATTTTACAAGTATCGCTGGAATGCCGCCGTGAAAACCGAAAATGCCTGATCCTAAACTACAAGGCAGGATCCTATACGGGGTCCCCCCAATTTCCCCGCCGGCTCTCCCCCAGTTCAACAAGACTCGTTTCTGCTTTCTTGTAAAGCTACATTAACACAACCTTGCAAAACGGGGAGTCCTTCGCTTACAAGCACCGCTCAGCCCCAAATTCCCGTGACGAAGAGAGAGAGACACGTACTCCGTTCTGCCCCGTTTTACGACCTTCCTGGCCACCGTTGTCCATCACTGCCATTGCTAAATGAGTCACATGGTTGTTAAGTGAATCTGGCAATACTTCCCCATTGGTCAGAAGGTCGCAAAAGGGGGGAAATCACACGGCCCCGGGATACAGCAAGAGTCATAAATAGGGGTCAGTTGCCAAGCATCCGGACTTTGATCACGTGATCAAGAGGATGCTGCGACGGCTGTTAAGTGTGAAAAACGTTTTTTTTCCCAGTGCCGTTGTGACTTTGAACGGTCACTAAATGAACGCTTGTAACGCAAGGACTCAAACTTCCTGCCAGCATTTTTAACTGCTTGATCCATTAGTGTGGTTCTTCCTAAGCTTCTTCTTCCGCCATTAAGCCACTGGGGGCTCCTGTCTCTCTTATCTAATTGTGTCCTAATCTAGGCAGAATTTCTCCCCTTCGTCCCCCAAAGTCACCGACCTTCGTCCCCCAAAGTCACCGACAGAAAGACAGACTTGTGGCATAACAAGAATAATTTCAGCACCTTGGAGAGTTCACAGCAGAAATCTCAGCCAGAGAGCTGGTGTCTCAGCACTTGTCCATGGCCAACAAGACTTTAAGACAGGGGTCTTCCAACTTGGCCCTTTGATGACTTGTGGACTTCAACTCCCAGAGTTCCTCAGCCAGCATGGACCATATAAGCCAGGGGTCTTCCAACTTGGCCCTTTGATGACTTGTGGACTTCAACTCCCAGAGTTCCTCAGCCAGCATGGACCATATAAGCCAGGGGTCTTCCAACTTGGCCCTTTGATGACTTGTGGACTTCAACTCCCAGAATTCCTGAGCCAGCATGGACCATATAAGCCAGGGGTCTTCCAACTTGGCCCTTTCATGACTTGTGGACTTCAACTCCCAGAATTTCTCTGCCAGGCACGCTGGCTGAAGAAATTAATAATAATAATAATAATAATAATAATAATAATAATAATAATAATAATAATAATAATAATAATAATAATAATAATAATAATAATAATAATAATAATAATAATAATAATAATAATAATAAAGTTTAAAGGGACCTTGGAGGTCATCTAGTCCAACCCCCTGCTCAGGGGGAGTTGAAGTTCACAAGTCATAAAAGGGTCAGTTCCCTCATGCTGGCTGAGGAATTCTGGGAGTTGAAGTCCACAAGTCATAAAAGGGTCATAGTTCCCTCACGCTGGCTGAGGAATTCTGGGAGTTGAAGTCCACAAGTCATAAAAGGGTCATAGTTCCCTCACGCTGGCTGAGGAATCCTGGGAGTTGAAGTCCACAAGTCATAAAAGGGTCATAGTTCCCTCACGCTGGCTGAGGAATTCTGGGAGTTGAAGTCCACAAGTCATAAAAGGGTCAGTTCCCTCACGCTGGCTGAGGAATTCTAGGAGTATGGGAGTATTCTCTGTATGTGTATGCAGAAACTGACAAACTGGGGCAAAACAGCTTCATTAAAGGCCGACTTGAACATGGGCAACAAACTAAGAGTGATACAAATTACTGAGATTTTTCTTGGGAGAAAAACATCGTTACGCCTAATAGACAAGCAAAACAAAAGCGTCATGAATCAGCCAAAATATTCTGAAATGGAATCCGCTTGAGGAGACAAAGGGCATTTTAAATATTCCTGTTCGTTGCAAATTTTCTCGTGTTTGAACCTAAGCGGTCTGATTCTGAAGCCCCAAAGCTGGACCTTTCACTACTTTAGGTCCACTTACATCATTTTAACAATCCAAAGCGATCACACAACGGTGGCCTTTGTCCAGACACCGCATTAGCTCGTTGAACAAATGCAAAACACCAAGTAATAATTTTTCCAGCCAAATCATAATAATTTGGCGTGGGCGAAACTGACTGTTCTTCCTTAGAACAACTCTCAAGGTGTTTTAGGGGAAAATGGGACATGTGACTGTCTTCCACAACTGGATCTTCAAACCACTGTAGAAGTGATTGATGATGTTCTGGACACGGATATGGATGATGGCTTGGAGGAAGAATCAAATCTTGGGTTCCAGGCCACGGCATTCCTGGAAGGACAGGTTTGCAAATTGAGGTGAAGAGTTAGCCAAAGGCACCACTACATCACATCCAGCTGATTTAATCCGAGGCGCTCAGAACATAGAATAATAGGGGGTGGAAAGGACGTTGGAGGTAATAATAATAATAATAATAATAATAATAATAATAATAATAATAGGTAAGGACTCAATAGGTAAACAAAATGCCAAATCCAGTCTGAACATCTGGCTGACTGTGCGATGAGCCATAATAATAATAATAATAATAATAATAATAATAATAATAATAATAATAATAATAATAATAATCATAATAGTAATAATAATAATCATAATAATAATAATCCACATCTGCCCATCCCAGGTCCTTGGGAAGGACTCGATAGGTAGACAAAAATGCCAAATCCAGTCTAAACATCTGGCTGACTGTGCGATGAGCCATAATAATAATAATAATAATAATAATAATAATAATAATAATAATAATAATAATAATAATAATAATAATCATCCACATCTGCCCATCCCAGGTCCTTGGGAAGGACTCGATAGGTAGACAAAAATGCCAAATCCAGTCTAAACATCTGGCTGACTGTGCGCTGATCCATAATAATAAAGTTGGAAGGGACTTTGGAGGTCATCTAGTCCAACCCCCTGCTCAGGCAGGAAACCCTATACCATTTCGGACAAATGGCTGTCCAGTCTCTTCTTAAAAACTTCCAGTATTGGAGCATTCACCACTTCTGGAGGCAGGTTGTTCCACTGGTTAATTGTCCTCACTGTCAGGAAGTTTCTCCTTAGTTCCAGGTTGCTTCTCTCCTTGATTAGTTTCCATCTGTTGCTTCTGGTCCTGCCTTCAGGCGCTTTGGAGAATAGCTTGACTCCCTCTTCTTTGGGGCAGCCCCTGAGATATTGGAACACTGCTATCATGCCCCCCCTCTTCTAGTCTAACCCCCCCCCCCGAATGAGCAGGAGACCCCGTGCATTTGGAACAAATGGCTGTCCAATCTCTTCTTTTAAAAAACCTCCAGTGATGGAGCACCCACAAGTTCTGGAGTTAAGTTAATCATTCTGTCTGGAAATTTCTCCTTAGTTCTTGATTGCTTCTCTCCTGGATTAGTCTCCATCTGTTTCAGGTGCTTTGGAGAACAGGCTGACCCCCTCTGACTTTTGGTAAAGAGGTTAGGTGTTAGACCCTGGGAGAAAAGGAGGACATAGAACAGGGGTCTTCAAACTTGGCCCTTTTATGACTTGTGGACTTCAACTCCCAGAATTCTTCAGCCAGCCTCCATTTTGTTTGTTAGATTTAAGACAGGGGTCTTCAAACCTGGCCCTTTTATGACTTGTGAGCTTCAACTCCCAGAATTCCTCAGCCAGGCACGCTGGCTATAGAATTCTGAGAGTTGAAGTCCACAAGTCATAAAAGGGCCAAGTTTGAAGACCCCTTGACTTGTGGACTTCAACTCCCAGAATTCCTCAGCCAGCGTGCCTGACTGAGAAACTTTGGGAGTTGAAGTCCACAAGTCATAAAAGGGCCAAGTTTGAAGACCCCTGACATAGAACATAAAATAATAGGGACCTTGGTAGGGACCTTGGAGGTCTTCTTGTCCAACCCCCTGCTCAAGCAGGAGACCCTACGCCATTCCAGACAAATGGCTGTCCAGTCTCTTCTTGGAAACTTCCAGTTTTGGAGCACCCACAAGTTCTGGAGGCAAGGAGTTCCACCGGTGGATTGTTCTCCCTGTTAGGAAGTTTCTCCTTAGTTCTAAGTTGGTCCTTGACTGTCTGGGGAGACAGAATAGGGCTCGTCGTTTGGAACTGCTAGAATTGGCCGCGCTTCCCTCCAACTGGAATCAAATGCCTGCTTAAGCTACATATTTTATATCCACTTTTGAGATTAACGAGGGCCCAGCAGTCGAATCAGACTCCTTCTTGGGATAAGCCTACACTCACTTGCTGCTCAGCGATGCTACTAAGCTGCTTAAGGTTGAAGTGGAATAGAAGCATTTGTTGTAAATAAATGCACCAGCCAATGATCCAGAAGCTGTCGTTCAACCATACCTGGGTATGTCTAGTTTAATGAAGAGAAGGAAGAGGGGGGACATGATAGCAGCGTTCCAATCTCTCAGGGGCTGCCCCAAAGAAGAGGGAGTCAAGCTATTCTCCAAAGCGCCTGAAGGCAGGACAAGAAGCAACGGATCATGGAAACTAACCAAGGAGAGAAGCAACCTAGAACTAAGGAGAAACTTCCTGACAATTAATCAGTGGAACTACCTGCCTCCAGAAGCGGTGAATGCTCCAACACTGGAAGTTTTTAAGAAGAGACTGGACAGCCATTTGTCTGAAATGGTATGGGTTTTCCTGCCTGAGCAGGGGGTTGGACTAGATGACCCCCAAGGTCCCTTTCAACTTTATTATTATTATTATAACTCTGGGTCTGGAAAGGCCACGCCAACCTGTCAGGGTTGCGTATTGCGCTCTCCTCACATCACAAGCCTCCGTTGAGATG
>NW_015393832.1:0-6205 GCF_001527695.2 Protobothrops mucrosquamatus | reverse complement strand
GGTGAGTTCTAGTACTGCCTTAGGCATGAAAGCTGGCTGGGTGACTTTGGGTCAATCACTAGGAGACGGTGAGTTCTAGTACTGCCTTAGGCATGAAAGCTGCCTGGGTGACTTTGGGGCAGTCCCCAGGAGACGGTGAGTTCTAGTACTGCCATAGACATGAAAGTGCCTGGATAACTTTGGGCCAATCACTAGGACAGAGTGAGTTCTAGTCCCACATTAGCCATGAAAGCCAGCTGGGTGTCATTGGGCCAATCACCAGGAGATGGTGAGTTCTAGTCCTGCCTCAGGTATGAAAGCTGGATGGGTGACTTTGGGTTAATCACTAGGAGACAGTGAGTTCTAGTACTACCTTAGCCCTGAAAGCCATCTGGGTGACTTTGGACCAATCACCAGGAGACGGTGAGTTCTAATCCCACTTTAGGCATGAAAGCCAGTTGGATGACACTGGGCCAGTCACTCTCTCTCAGCCTAGCCCACCTCACAGGGTTGTTCTTGTTGTTGGGAAAACAGGAGGAGGAAGGAGTATTAAGCCTTTGGACCAGAGTCTGGATTGAGAGGAGATTAGATATTCCACTGACAAATCTCCTTCCCTGGTTCACCATCATCCCATCGCCAATGTCAACGCTGCGACGCCTTTCAAAGTCAGAACATCCCGTTAAATAAGTATTCGGCGCCTTTTGAAAAAAAGGAAGGCGGCAAACGCAAGCAAAGCCGGGATTACGGCCGAAGAGAGCTGGCAGGGATAGAGAAAGGACACAATAGTTATGTAATTAAGAATGGGACAAGATAGCGACGGGGAGATTTATCCTGCCTCTCAGAATAGCACGAATCGATTAATTCCCGTGGGCGACAATCTTAGCACGAACGGAGTGACAGTACCTTATCTCCCTTGTCATCCCATCTAAGGTGCGGGTCATCGTTGGCAGCGATGAAATCCAGAATTATTATTGCATAATTATCCTTGTGGTTTGCCTTGCATAAAATAGGCTTAGCTCGGGCAGCAGACATAAATTGGGTAGGGCCAGTCTAGAGAAAAGAAGGATGAGGGGTGACAGGATCGCAGTCTTCCAGTATTTGAGGGGCTGCCACAAGGAAGAGGGGGTCCATTTATATAATAATAATAATAATAATAATAATAATAATAATAATAATAATAATAATAATAATAATAATAATAATAATAATAATAATAATAATAATAATAATAATAAAGTTGGAAGGGACCTAGGAGGTCATCTAGTCCAACCCCCTGCTCAGGCAGGAAACCCTACACCATTTCGGACAAATGGCTGTCCAGTCCCTTCTTAAAAACCTCCAGTGTTGGAGCATTCACCGCTTCTGGAGGCAGGTTGTTCCACTGGTTAATTGTTCTCACTGTCAGGAAGTTTCTCCTTAGTTCTAGGTTGCTTCTCTCCTTGGTTAGTTTCCATCCGTTGCTTCTTGTCCTGCCTTCGGGCGCTTTGGAGAATAGCTTGACTCCCTCTTCTTTGGGGCAGCCCCTGAGATATTGGAACGCTGCTATCATGTCCCCCCTCGTCCTTCTCTTCATTAAACTAGACATCCCCAATTCCAGCAACCGTTCCTTATATGTTTTAGCCTCCAGTCCCCTAATCACCTTTGTTGCTCTCCTCTGTGCTCTTTCTAGAGTCTCAGCATCTTTTTTACCTCGTGGTGACCAAAACTGGATGCCGTATTCCAAGTGTGGTCTTACCAAGGCCTTGTAAAGTGGTATTAACATTTCCCGTGATCTTGATTCTATCCCTCTGTTAATACAGCCCAGCACTGTGTTGGCTTTTTTGGCAGCTGCAGCACATGACTGGCTCATATTTAAGTGATTGTCCACTAGGACTCCGAGATCCCTCTCACAGTTGCTACTATTGAGCAAAGCACCTGAAGGCAGGACAAGAAAAAATGGATGGAAACCAATCAAAGGGAGAAGCAACCTGGAATTAAGGAGAAACTTCCTAACAGTGAGGACTATTAACCAATGGGACAGCTTTGCCTCCAGAAGTTGTGGGTTCTCCAACATTGGAGGTTTTCAAGAAAACAGTGGACATCCACCTGTCTGAAATGGTATAGGGTCTCCTGCCTGAGCAGGGGGTTGGACTAGAAGACCTCCAAGGTCCCTTCCAGCTCTATTCTGATTGATTAGTTTTTTTTTAAAAAGCTGCTTATTTCAGAGGGATTGTGTGCTAACCACTGCTGAAGAATAATTGTGGGGTCCTTAGTTGTGAGTTTAGCAAAAACATACCCGACACAGGATAAATCAAGGATAAAACTGCAGAGACAAAGGCCTGGGAATTCTGGGAATTGAAGTATCTGCCTCTTCAAGTGGCCAGGGTGGGGAACCCCCCTGCCTTCAGCCCTTTTTTTTGTGGCTGACAACCTGCCTCTTGACAAATCAAGACCTATCCAACTGCAGCCTCGCTTCCTGCTGCCTAAATTGTGATTTAAGAGATTTGTTTTTCCTGCTTGTATTCATAATTGGGAGGAAAGAGAGGAGGGGGTGGGGAGAAATCCCAGCCACTTGTCCGTCAAAACCTGCTTCTGTATTCTGCGAGCCTTCTGCTCAATTATCCGAGCCCACACACAAGAATCCTCGTGATCATTTCTTGGACGTCTTTCTCCTCTGCTCATTATTTATCCTGGGGAATCTGTTCGGGAAGTAAACAAGTCCGTCTCCTTCTCCTTGCCACCCACCACAACAAACAGCTGTAAGCAGGGCGCAGCCAAAATATGAATGGATTCTCACAAGCGTCAAAGCACGAACGGTTGAAAAGCTGGGCAGGAGGTTAGCAATCCGACGTTTGAGACCCGAGAACTGCCGTAGGGCCGGGTTGAGCTCCCGTCCTTCGCTCCAGCTCCTGCTGGGGACATGGAAGGAGCCCCCAACTGGACCTCCCCATCGCAACGGCGACATCACCGGCTAATCGGTGCCTCGATGCTTCTGATATGAGTGCAAACAAAAATTAAAAATCACAAGCGTCAACCAAAATCTCACACCATCTCAAGAGTACACGCCTGCAAAGACGATGCACGTTTACCCACAAAGTCCAGGAAGTGATAAAAACCATGAGACAAACTGGTCATATTCCTTCCAGTAAAATCCATCTTGATTTCCCAAGATACGCCTCTAACTCAGCGGGACTCGGTGGGAGTCCCAAGTTTGTGATCCGTGGTGTAGTTAAGGTTGAGGGTGAAGGTTCATTCTCTGAGGTTGTGGGCGGGTTTCCGAACGTTTCACGACCATCTTCAGCCCAGTTGAGGGATGTCAGTGTCGTTGTTGTTCTGTTGATCAGGGCTTCAGGGGTGGGTGTGTCGAGTGAGGGTCTTGTGATGGGTCAGGTGTGAGTCATCACTGACTCTTGGGATGGGTCTGGGGAGGTTACGTCAGGTCAGGGTCCTTGGGAGGTGAACTGCTGGTGGTGATGGGGGCTTGTGTGGGATGGTTGAGGTCGGTGCTGTCTCTCATTGGCTGTGTGGTGGATTTGGATCCTGAGGGGTTCATAGGCTGGTTGTAGGTTGATGTGTCTGTTGATGGACCCCTCAACCAACCCACGCAAGCCCTCCCCGCCAGCAGTGGAAAGCAAGCCGGTTAACTCAGAATGAGCTCTACACTTCTAAACTTTCCTTAAATATGAAGGAGAAATCAAAATTATGACACTAAAGTCCTCAAAATAACAACATTATGCACCAGCATAGCCCAATGATACCAGGTACCCAAACTGCACCACCCAATCTTGTACAATGACATGGCACTGCTTATGACGCCAGAAACTCTAGCTTAGGCGCTTGTGATTTATAGCATTTCCTAGCATCGCTCTGCCAATCTATCAGGAATAAAAGATAGATTCTACTACCTCATCACAACAATTACAGCGAGGCTAGAAGAACACCATAAATCGCTAGCCTGGGAAGACGACACACCGCCCTTCGGATGGACAGCTACACACCGCCCTTCGGTTGACATCCACTTGAACGGTAGTCAAGGAGAATTTGTTACGGGTCATGAAGAAAAGGGAGGGTGCTTAGCTTTGATTGAATTGCAACGTACACTGAACATTTTGTCCCGTGATTGGTAATCAAGCCAGGATAGGAGACTAAGAGTCCATCTAAAGCAGCTCATCATTCTTTCATGGTGCCTTCCATGTGGTGCGATTTATTTATTAAATTTATTCACCACTCTCTCATAAGACTCTAGACAGCATTACAGTGATAGCTAGTCCCGCCTTAGGCATGAAAAGCAGCTGGGTGACTTTGGGGCAATGACCAGGAGACCGTGAGTTCGAGTCCCACCTTAGGCATTAAAGCTGGCTGGGTGACTTTGGCTCAATCACCACGAGACGGTGAGTTCTAGTCCCACTTTAGCCATTAAAGCCAGCTGGTTGACTTTGGTTCAATCACCAGGAGATGGTGAGTTCTAGTCCCACTTTAGCCATTAAAGCCGGCTGAGTGACTTTGGCTCAATCACCACGAGACGGTGAGTTCTAGTCCCGCCTTAGCCATTAAAGCTGGCTGAGTGACTTTGGCTCAATCACCAGGAGACGGTGAGTTCTAGTCCCGACTTAGCTATTAAAGCCGGCTGAGTGACTTTGGTTCAATCACCAGGAGACGGTGAGTTCTAGTCCCACTTTAGCCATTAAAGCCGGCTGAGTGACTTTGGCTCAATCACCAGGGGACGGTGAGTTCTAGTCTCACGTTAGGCATGAAAGTTGGTTGGGTGACTTGGGCCGGCTCCCTCAGCCCAACCCACCTCACAGGGTTGTAGTTATGGGAAAAGAAGGAGGAAGAAGCAATATGGCTGCTCCCTGCTTTGAATGACTTATAAGGCAATAAAGGTCAGATAAAATTCTAATTAATAAATTGCTGAGAAGCTGTGGGCATGAAGGCCAGGTGGCCCTCCAAACATAATTAACGTTATGCAGCTCTGACTCGGTCCTACACAGTATCTTACCTAGACAGGGTGTCTCCCTTCTTTAGAGACCACCAACGTGCATTTTCTGCAATTGCATTCACACCAGATACCTTTGCAGGTTATCCAACATCCGTTGCAAACAGAGGGAGGTGCTGAGCAAAGGAGCACAACACAGGCAATCCTCAACTAACAGCCCCTTGTTTAGTGACCGTTCAAAGTTACAACGGCACCGAAAAAAAGTAATTGATGGCAGAACCGAAGAATCTCCTTGGACGAGAAGCAAAAATGTCTTCAGGGAAAAACAGTCCAGTTGCCTTTTGAAAAAGCACCTTCGCGACCACCACTCGGGCGAAGTTACAATGCCGCTGAATAAAGGGGGTCCTCGCTCTTATGACCATCTATCTGAACATCACCCGATTGTAACCCCAGCATTTGGCAACTGACTTGTGTTACGACAGTCGCAGTGTCCCCGAGTCACGGGATATGACCGTCTGACAAGCAAAGTCAACGGGGAAGCCAAATTCACTTAACAACGGTGTTCCTCACTTAACCACCGCAGCGATCCGCTTAACAACGGTGGCAAGAAAGGCCGTAAAACTCGCTTAACAACTGACTCACTTAGCCACAGAAACATTGGGGTCCTTTGTGGTCATTATGTCCAGGACTACCTGTACACGATGGGTTGTTTTTAACCTCGCTGCTCCTTTCTTTTGCTCCCTGTTCTCCTCCATCCCCAGCTTTCTGTTCTTGTTCCTTTGTTGTCTTGGTTACGTCTCCCGGCTCGCGACGCACCCTGCATTTTCATTTTAATAATATACTCTTGTAAAGCACAATATTTTACTTCGATTGCCTGTGTCACTGGGAAAAAAAAATTCCTTTGACATGGATGACATTTGTTTATCAACCAGCGGAGGCTGTTTTATGCTCCCGGGTAGCTTGCGAGAGCTTCGCGAACAGGACACCTCCGGAGTTTGAAATACGATCGGTATCAACTTTATATAAAAGACATAAATAACAAACATCCATCAACTCTAAAACTGCACGGGGGAAGAGGAAATAGGAAAAAAAAATCGGTGTGTTTTTTTTTTAAAAAAAAAACCTGTCCACAGCCAAGGGTTGACAACATGGAAACGGAAATACATCACTGGAGCAATAATAACAATGACAATAATAATAATTTATATGGCACGTTATTGAGTATGCAAAGTACTTTGCATACATTATCTTGCAATCTTTACAATAAACCAGTGGATAGGTCCATATTTCTAGTTTCAAGCTTTGCTTGTC
>NW_015393831.1:8890-13303 GCF_001527695.2 Protobothrops mucrosquamatus | reverse complement strand
AAATAACTGAAGGTGGCAAACATACTTAATATTCCTTCCTCTCCTACTTTCCCCAGAATAACAACCTGTAAGGTGGATTGGGATGAGGGAGTGTCTACCGCAAAGCCAGTTAGCTGGCTTTCATACCTAACGCAGGACTAGAACTCACAATTTCCTGGTTTCTAGCCTGGTGCCTTAACTGCTAAACCAAACTGACTTTTATTAGTTGGTGGTTTGCTTAGCTCTTTGTGATGTTTTCACTTTCAGTTCTCATCCTGGATCAAAATATTGTTTATTTTGGTTGTATGGGAGAATATAGCTTTCAGGCTTGAACAGAAAGCAAACATGCTTGAAATGTGATAATAAAAATTGTGCACAGAGAAGGAGAGGAGCAAACACATTTAATAAAAATAGTTCATTTATATCAATGATTCCTGGGCAAAGGGACATATGATTCCCACATATCCATTATTCACATTAAAAAAGCAGATGATCACACCAACATCAGTTGTTTTAATCATTGTGATGATAACAATAATGCCAGGCAAGACCCCTGGCATGCTTTTGTGATGATAACAATATTGTTGTTATCATCACAACATTGTTATTGTTATCATCACAACATTGTGATGATAACAATATCAGCTCAGGCAAGACCCCTGGCATGCTTTATTTCAATGGCAGTGGCACCCACACTATCCTGTGATGATGTCCAAATGATAACCTCACAATCATGCCACCATTACATACTTGTGTCCTAACATCTGCCATGACTCTGTAAGGCACAGAATTTGCAAGGTGATGTCATAATGCATATATTGCCATTTATTTCATCTCCTGTGGCTGAGCATGGACATAGATTCTTAGTAATCATTTTTTTTAAAACAATTCCAAAAATATTTCTAATCAGTATCAGCTAAAGTATCATATACTCCTAGGCCATGTTGATTGACATTGATATGAAGATCTGTACTTTTTTGAGTGATTCAGAAACTGGGTGACAAGGGCATCTTATAGACCAGGGGTCCTCAAACTTGGCCCTTTTATGACTCATGGACTTCAACTCCCAAAATTCCTCAACCAGCGTGCCTGGTTGAGGAATTCTGAAAATTGAAGTCCATGAGTCATAAAAGGGCCGAGTTTGAAGACCCCTGTTATAGACTTTGGCACCTCAGGCCTACTCAACCATAGCCCACCATAGATCTGCTTGTATTAATCACTGGACCAAGCAAAGATTCCCACGTGGAATACCGTTTAGACATGAATACTTGTGTGGATAGCCCCACTACTCAGGCACCATCTGAAAAGTAAATAAAATGCTTATATGTTCATAAGCTTTTTCTAAGTGCTTTTCAGACCTGAACATTAGAGATAATAGAGTGGGCAGGTCCACCAACAATGGAAACAATGCTGGTGGGTCCAAGCTAAGTCAAACACTATATCCTGCACTACATTTCATGTTTAAGTAATGCTCACCGTAAGGAGGATCTTGCGGATATGCATGAGAACAGATTATATTGCTTCGGCAAATATTGTAGATTAGAATGACTCATATGGGGCAATGAGGTCACATTATTTTGTCCTTCTTTTGGCTATGTTGCTTGTGGGGAATGAAGATAAGGTTTTCTCAGTGATGGCTCCTGTCCAGCAGAATATCCCGTTAAGACACAAAAAGTTGTCTCCATCTGCCTCTGCTCTGAACGGGGTTTTAAAGACATTGTTATTCTCTGTGGCTTTTAACTAAAAATGGTTCATGGCATGTGTTATGCTCGATGCTTGAAATAAATTTGAATTTAATTTGCTTTTTAAAATTTTTTTCAAGGGCTCTTAGAAGACACCTAATGCTGATATTAAAATATTTTGCATTTTACTTTTTGTTTTGACCATATAAGCTGTGGTAAGCCTCATAAGAGAGAAATAATTAATAATACTAACATAAAATATAATATGCCAAAAACTGGGCATCTGAGGAATAGACCTTACATAATTCCCTGAGGTCTCTTTTAGCGAAACTATTTAGGATATGTGGGGAGTACATTGTCCATATTCATGAACATTTATGACTTTGGGAAGAAAGTAAACTATAGTATAAAGACCACTCAATAGTTTTCAAAATAGTAGCAATTTCAATATTTAAAATATTACAAAAACCAAAATAGTTCCCAAGGGATATTTTACACTTTCTGTTTAACTCCTAATTCGGTGATTGTGTTAGTACTGGCTACCTATTAATGTTTACATGAGAATTTAGTTTAAAATATCAGTTCATGGAAGGATAGCTAGATTAGCCTTGGCGATCAATTAATTTATGAAATTACCCCAACCTTCAATTAAAAAGAGAAAATAAAGGAGACATATAAAACAAGATTTTGAATAATTTGCGTCATTAGAGTATTTATTTATTTATTTAATTTATTTATTTAATTTAATTTATATCCCGCCCTTCTCCCAACGGGACTCAGGGCGGCTCACAACATATTTAAAACAAAGGCATATATACAATCCCCCCCTGTAAAACCGAATTAAACCAAATTTTAAAGTTGTGTTATTTCGAATTCCTTAAAATGAACCCAGTATAAAATCCTCCCTAGGCCAGGTCCGCTTGGTTTATCTTTTTTAAAAGCGATTTATATAAGGGTAAGAAATTGTCTGACTCTAGGGATTTAAAAGACAATTTTAGCCATATGATCTACGAATAAAATAATCCTTCTATGGTTTTAAACTTGTAACAGTTGTGGGAGACATCGAAACTAACAAACTAAGTAATGTAGCAAAATAAAAGTTGCACCAAAAGAGCCATAAAATTTTATCAGGCTTGCTACTGCCACATATTTTCTAAAAACAAACCAAAAAAAAAAATCAAAACAAATTAAGTACAAATGAGAAATAAAATAGCAACTGCTGAAATATAAAAATGAATATTTGCTCACTTGCTTAAATGTGTTTGTCATAGTCATTACATAAAATTGTCACTTATGGGGCTAAATGTTCTACTTCACATGAAGCAATTTACCAAAATAGTGCTTTTCATTCAGTAGGTTGGCTATATGTATATTCATTTCATAAAAATTCCCACTTAATGCAAGTTCAATGAAATAATGCTTGGATTGACACTCATGGTTATTTAATACAAAATTGAACAGAACAACTCATCGGTTTTATGAAATGGGATGGTCAGTTACCTATTTTAGACAAGCAACTTGTTCAGTTTCTGCAATTTCTTGCTTTTCCATGTAATTAATCATTCCAATGAAAAGATATGATGTAAGCAGGGCCATAGATGACATCTGATTTATATTACTCAAGTGAGCAATTGTTATTTTATCATAGATTCCTTCCTTGCTAATAGCAAATGAAATAAATGTATCATACAGATGGGAAAGAAACTATAGGTAGGAATATTGAATAAACTCTCCATGGATTTGGTTTATGTAGGAATGTGATATGCAAAAGTTGACCCTGTTGTGTGCACATACAGATGCACATATGAAGAGCATGTATTTCAGAATGAGGGGAGGGGAGGGGAGGGGAGGGAATGGTTTTGTGTGAGGAACAGGCACATGCGCATGTTTGCACAAAGCTTCATTTGTGGGGTTGTGAGTGCCAGCATCTGCTGCTTGTGTGAATTGGGCTGTGCACATGCATGCACGCCGGCCAGTTGCTCACACGGCCTGGTTGCAAATAGGCCATGGCCCGGTAGTGGACTGCAGCCCACAGGCTGGGGACCCCTGTTCTAGAGCATCAAAAGTTCCTTTGGCACCCTTACACCATGCAAAAAAGGAAAGAAAATAAATTATCTTCAGAACACATTGCATTTATCAAACCATTTGCAAAAAACAAAACAAAGCAAATGCTTGTTTAATGACTATAAAAGCCTAGCCATAAAGCTGTCAAGCCGCCATTCCTTTGTTGCATTTATGAAGCAACCCAGCTGTGATGGTAAAAAGATATTGCCCTGGTTCTTTTGCAGCCAGTTGCCATTTCATGTGTGATCACCATGTTGCAAGCTGCTGCAATGGCTGGAGCAGAGAAGAAAGGAGATAAGTTCTAAACCAGTTGGTTGGGGAGATTTGGAAGTTGATGTTCAATTTCCATCTTAAAGCTGCTGTGATTGACGAACACTGTCCTAGGCAGTGATTACAGATGTGAATCAGGAACAGGATGCTCTGAGTGGGGCAGCAACGTATCTGGAAGAACTAAAAAAAAAAAATCCCTTTAACGAGCAAAAAAGGAGAAAGAAGATAAATTGTTGGCAATTGCCTTTTCACTTAATTTAGGGAACTGTTGTAAGAGAAAATAAAACAAAGCAAGTCCAAGCAGTGGCCAAGCACTTCACAGGTGGCTGATCCCCTGCAGAAGAGAAAATAACAGAACTCTTGCCAATTTCATCCCAGCTCCTTTTGCTAGCGATCCTGTGAATACAGAAACATTTGC
>NW_015393831.1:2506-8513 GCF_001527695.2 Protobothrops mucrosquamatus | reverse complement strand
ATCCGTTGCAATACTCTAGGTGGCATCTTGTTAAGAATAATCAAACCAAGAAAAGCTCTTGCAATGATTATAATATCTGTCTTGCTGTCAGTATGTAATACCATTCACGAGCAGTAAACAGTATGGAACATGCTCAAGAGCAATGCTCCACAGAGAACGTGAATGACTAAACTAGGTAAGGAAGAGAAACAATGAGTTGCTTACACTTGTGGTTTGTTACACACACTGACCATACATGAAAGAACACTTCCAGACAATATCCTGAATATATAATTACATGTACTTATTTAAGGCTCACTGTAGTATGCATTGCATTTGATTGGAAGGAAATTTCCCAAGGAATAGAGAAACAATAGCAGCTGCGCAGGAATTGTATCAATATAGTTTAGTTGCACTTCTCTAGTCCCAAAGCAGATGCTACAGATAAGGCCAAATTGTGATGTTTAATTTAATACTTGAAGTCCTTATGTATGCCATATGTTTCTAAAAGTTTTTTTTTTTTGAATGTACGTCCAAATAAAATTCAGAGATAATCATACATGGAGCTAAAAGCCCAGGATGTGTATCAAATACAACATTCAGCTGAGACTCTGATTAGATGATTTGGAGAAAGTCCTGTTTCAAATCCGACCAATTTAGCTCCTGCCTGCTTTAATTTGGGGATAAATCCCAAGTGAGATTCAGAAATCCAAAGCTTGCCCCCTTTCACCAGCAAGCCCTGGAAATCAGTCAATCTGTCTGCAGCAGGGCTGTGTAAAGCTTTCCACAGAGGTGGGGGAAACTTTCTTCAAATTGTTACAGCAGATGTGTCTCATGCAAGGCTTAAGCATTTCCTTCAAAAGTTGAGCATGATTGTCTCCCCGTGGGTATGCATGTACAGCCATACCGCTCTGCTTTACAGTTTCAGAGAAATAGTTTTGGGAATGTTTCTATTAAGTTCCTGTAAGATTTACATATATATGACAGAAAAGGAGACTGATATTTTAGGGGGGGGGGGTTGGCTCTTTTCTCTGGAATGATGCACTTCACATTCCAGAGAAAATTATATGCAAAAATTGTCTTTGCAGCTTTGGGGTAGGAAAAATATTCCCTAATCTGAATGGTTGCTGCTGGCAATTCAAATGAAAACACCATATGTTTTAGAGCTAACTTTCATAAGACATCTTTCAAATACCACCAGAGCTTACAATGAATGTTCCTCTCTCCTCCCATCCTCTCCTTATAATTGTATGGATAATGATCTTGTTTGTGAACACCAGAGACTCACAAATGAGTGCAAGGAATACTGAAACTTCACATCTAGAGGAAAGCTCAGGGCATGATCTTAAGAAGGAAGTGTGCCAAAACCAGTTGATTCTCTAAGTGAAGATAATGTTATGAATTTAAAATGTATGCAACAGAACATTATGATTACACAGTATATAAACAGTAAAATTTGCAGACAGCCACAGATAACAGGGTGAGTCAAAACAATGAAGCATATAAACTATGCACATGAGAAATAGAAGAGAGAAGACAAAACATTCAAAAAGCACATAAACTTTAAAAATTGAGCTGAAATTGAATGAGACGAAAGAGGAATTTGGAAAAGGTATACAATTGAGTTTAAACAGATCAGAAGATGATTAACAATAAAGAGGCAATAATAAATAAAACTTATCAGTACATGATTTTGGTGTAAATTAATGATTTTGAAAAGAAGAGGGAACATAGAGGCTAATAGATTGGTATAAAGAGTAGGAAATACATTTGTTTTGATAATGACTAAAATCAAGAAGGATAAGGTAATGTACTGTTGAAGACATTCCAAATATTCCTGTTTAGCTAAGTCTGAACAAGTAGGGAAAATATACAATTTGGCATTCCATTTTGGTAAGATTTCTAGTTTGGAGCTGCAAAAATCCAAATAATGCTTAGAAGGCATCAAAGCAATATAGGAGGAGATTAATTCTGATTTAACTTTGGGAAGGTCCTCTTTTTTGATTCTGGTGGTTTTAAAGGGAAATCCCCATGATTTTGGTGATATCACAAATTTCTTCAAAATGAATATCAGATGACTCAGCATCTGACTGAATTAAATACATACGATATCCTTACAATTACTCTCATGTATGCAATTTCTCATGTTGCATTATATTGACATATTATTAATGTTGATGCATACAGTATACAGAGATTCAAGGGGCTAACTGTAGTAGCCATTATTCAAGTGTTTGTCTTCTCATCCCTTTTTAAGGGATATTCCATATTAGGACATTGTGCTGGTTCAGAATTGGTACTGGACCTGTCTGATCAGATGACATTGACTCATTTTAGAGCTTTATTGGTTTGGGGCAAATGTGCATCCTGGGCCAGTTGACCTTCTCTTCTACAAGACAGGTGCATGCTCCTGACTCCATTGGCTCCTGGGCTGAAGTAGATCCTTTCATTTCAAGATATTCGCTCATAAAATAAAATAAAACAAAATGAAATGAAATGGTTCTTTACGGCTGACTATTACATTACTGAATAGAAGTAAGAAACAGACAGAACTTTTGATAATGAATCTGCTTCCTTAGCCTGGAATGGAACATTTGTGAAAAGCATTGCAAGAATCTGCCAACAATCAAAACAGACCACAGCAAGTCTAGCCATATTTTAAAGTGGAATTCCTTGGGCCTTTTTACATTAGTTAGGGCTTATTTTCCCCAGCTGCCTTCCAACTTACACAGCAGCATACACATACATATATACATACATATATCATCATTTCTCATCATTTTAGCCATTGTCTATCCACTGCAGGATGAAGCCTCTTCTGTATGTTTCCAACCAATATGAGCTTTCTTTTGCCAACTGGAACTGCAATACTTGATGTCATTGATCCATCTTGTTTTAGGTCTCTTTTGTGGATGCTTTTTATGAAGTGGGATATAATACACACACACACGCATACATGCACACACGCACACATACATACGTGTGTGTGTGTGTGTGTTGGATATGTAAAAATCTGACTGTGATCTACAAACATAGCTTCATTATACCTTCCAGGAAACATTTGGATGTTTCCTTTTTCTATATAAATACCTTCTTTGCACAACTTCTCACTGTAGAAACATGGGTGGTAGAATGGAATTATTTAGCAAATTATTATTATTTTATTGTCTGATTGGGAAGAGGTGGTTTTTGCTTTTCCAGAATCTGGTACAGATCAGATAAGGAATTGTGGCACTAGTTGAATAAGGATTTTCATGCTTTCCTATTGATCTGCTGAAGGAAGCACTGATCAATCACTCTGAGCTCAGCATATTCCCTATCTTTTGAAGCCAGCAATAGCGGAGACAAAGAAAAATCAGTTTTGGATTATTTTAAAGGGATTGTGAAGTGCAGATCATGATGGCATAGAAGTATCATTAGGATTTATTACTCTGTTACACATATATGTACACAAAAGGCAGACTGTGAGCAAAGTCTGATAAACTAAGACTTCAACTACTGAAAAAAAATATTTGGATCCTCAAATTTTTACTCTGAACAAATGAAACAATATTTTCTTATGCATACCATACAGATTAGACCTAGCTAGAGATGTTTCAGTACTATTTGTTCATGAAGAATTTCTTCTTATGGAAAAGAATGAAAATATATGACACTGACCAGAAGGACAAGCGATCCAGAGCAGTTGAATCATATACAATGGAAGATCCAAACCATCTGCATTATTCACAAGCTTATTCTTTCTATCATGAGCAGTTTTGTTATTATATTACTACACTTATAAACATTCCAACTTCTGTTAAGCCTTTCCAATTCCTGTCTAACTCCATATCAGAAAAAAGACCAGTAGCTCCTTTTAAAAATAACATATGGAAGTCCTCAACTTACAACCATATGTGTAGCAACTATTTGAAGTTACAAAGGCACTGAAAAAAAAGTGACTTATAACCAGTCCTTGCACTTCCACCAATCCCTATGGTCACGTGATTAAAACTCAGGTGCTTGGCAGCAGGCATGTATTTATAATGGTGTCCCCGTGTCCTGGGATGATATGATTGCCATTTGAGACCTTTCCAACAAGCAAAGTCATACAGTTGGACAAAGACTCACTTAACAACTGCCTTGCTTAGCAATGGAAAGTCTGATCCCAACTATGGTCATACGTTGAAGACTATCTGAATTTTATTATAAGGCATGGGCTTTTGTGAGGTCACTCAGGTGCACCGAATGCTTTAACTGAGGTAAGATTTAAATAGATTAGGATGATGCTGGGGAGGGAAAATAGGAAGGGGTTGTGCAGATGAAGGCTCCATGAGAGACAGATTGGGGGTATCTTATCCATTAACATTATAATAGGTGTCCCCAACTGGGCTGTGGGGTTAGGGTTAGGGTCAGTGGTGGGATTCAAATATGTGAAAAACCAGTTCTCTGTGTGGATGCCACTTCCGGAAGTCCATTCTGGGCCTGGGCAACAAAAAATTAGCTACCGGTTCTACCGAACTGGTGCGAACTGGCTGAATCCTACCACTGGTTAGGGTTAGTATATATATATATAAAGCAGTACAGTTTTATATCTCCCTCCCTCTGTAAAGCTTTCACGCCTCAGTTCTTGCCTTACCCTCTGGTGCTATGGAAAAGAATCCCACACTTTCTTTCTTCTTCAGTTTTAGAACACTACTATTATGTCTTCCCTTAGACTTCTCTTCCTTATGCCAAACATGCTCAGTTCTTTTAATCACTTTTTTCCCCATAGGATTTAGCCACTTGATCTCTCACCATTATTGTTGCTTTTATTTTGCATTATTCTGCCTGCATAATCACTTTTTCTCATTTCATATAATGTGCATTCGTAAGTTTCTTTTTTTATGCTTTGGTAAAATATGCCCAGCAATTTTACTGACAGTGAACCTGAAATATATTCACATCAAAAAAATTGCTATAATACTGGGATGCAGGAAACATATCCTTGTGGATTCTTTATCAAGATACTTGTTTATTTAGAGACAACAGGTTTATAAAATGTTAATCAGAAATGTCCCATATTACCACTTCATACATTACAGTACTGTATATTAGCTAAAACTTTAGAGATGGGCCTGACATAGCTTATCAGGTGTGGTATATTAGGATGGAGTATTGTCATTAATTTCTTTATCAGAGAAATTACTTGTCTATCAACAATCCTAGTTATAGAGCTCTTATATATCCACAATGTTGGAAACTGACACTATCAATTGACGATGAAGAAAATATTGGTTGTTTTTTTTTTTTTTTTTTAATATAAATTTTTATTATTTTCATCATAAAAAAAAAGCACATCACAAATACATCACAATGTAAAAACCCTACCCCCCCCACCCCCCCCGGACTTCCCAAACCAGATCCCAAGCTAAAATTCAAATATAGGTAAACAAATATTAATATCTCTAACTCCACAAACTCTATTTATAAACAATCCATCTCCTCCACATTAATAAAAAAGTTATTCATTTAAGTAATTCAAATACACCAAGGTCTATATCAATTCAGCAAGTATCACCAGTAACTCTTCCTCTCTATTAAAACATAATTATCATATTTATAGTAGTAATGTAAGTGCATTTCAATTTCTAAAAAAGTATATTCTAACATTTCATCAATCTAGCCCTTTAAAAAATCATTTAAACCCTTAATAAAGTTTACACTTTCAATTACTTATCAATTATGATACTTCAACCATTATAAAATCAAAAAAAAACCTTTAAAGCCTTAATTCCCAATCATTCATAATTAAATCAAACAAATTCAGTTATTACAACATCATTATAATAATATATGTCCAGAAAAAAGAAAAAAAATACATTAACAGTAAATCCACATCCTCATTCATTATTAAATCAACAAAAAAAGAAAAAACCTTTAAAACCTTTTTAATCCATCAGATAACATTTAATATCCAAGAAAAACCTTTTTAACCCATCAGATGACATTAAATGTCACATTTATACCTGACTCTGGCTTTCTTTCTATGCCAAATTAATCCCCATAT
>NW_015393831.1:0-1690 GCF_001527695.2 Protobothrops mucrosquamatus | reverse complement strand
GTTCTCACCTACATCGTCCACAAGGGATGACTCGGGAACTCAACTCCTACCTCGGGCAGCTCACCTTTCCCCCTATGCCCAGGGGAAAGGTATCAAGCCGTTTGACAGCTGATGCAGGCTGTCAAAACGGCTTTTACGCAGAAACAGGCGGGAGCAGCAAACAGCTGCGTCCAGCGAAGGCGCCTGCCACCGGAAGTCCCCTAGAAAATATTGTTATTACTTATGGAAAATCTGGCTTGTACACATGCCAATCTTTGTGCTCTTCCTTTTCCTTCTCTTCCCAGGTCAATGCTACCAATTGCTTGCCATTAATCCCAAATGCACATGCAACAGAATAGCATTATCTCTGTATACAAATACAGAATGCCTTGTTTGCAAAAAAAAAAAAAAAAAAGACATATGGAGATGCTGAAAGCAATGGGGCTAATTAACATCATCTTGACTCAAACAGACTCCCCACCCTCCTCCTCCAGATAAGAGAAACAAGACACAGCCTGTCTCCTTTCTGTTCCTTCCAGACACAGACCATAACTTCCTCTCCCACTCCTCCCAGGCCAGAGGAGAATACTATTCCTCAACCCGTTTCGGTGGCCATGGACAGTTCACAGTCCATTTTCAGCAAAGGGGAAAGGAAATGCTGTAACGGAAGCCTGCCACCCTATATTTTCTCATGTGAAAGTAAAACGTCAGTTCTCTGAATGATATTTTAAAAGAAATTTGGACAGACGGCAAGGGTTTTGGCAAGCTTTTCTGCTATGCTTTTTGTCTTTTCATCATCCACCACAGTTTTCAAAGGAGCACAACTATGTCATGAAGGTGTTGGAGAGGAATTATTGCCCAGAAGCGGGAGAAAAAAAATTCAAGCAGAGAGGGATTTCAAAATGGAAGTATGGAGCACTGAGGATCACGAATATTTCTCACAATTAAGAAAAAAAATGACTTGTTTCCACTGCACTCCCATAGTATTTACCTCGGAATAACTACGCTGAAATTGTTATTTGATCACTATAGGCTTCTGATAAATTTCACTGAAAAAATGGATGTTCATAACTATCTTGTTACTTTCAAGAAACTCGCAGCTCACTTTCATTAGAGGTCTAGTAGGAAATGATCAGAACAACAATGAAATGAGGATAGGTTTGCTGTCCAGAGTAATTGTCATTTGGGCAACTTCACAAATGTGATTCAATCATAAATCCTAAAACAGCTTCATAAATAATTCAATCAATTAATCCAAGGGCATTGTTAAGCATGGGCTTATGGCATTTCTTTCAAATATATTTTCTGTTTTTGTTTCCAGATTAATGAAATGCTGGTGGCAATTTAATGTTTGTTTACTTTTTTGTTTTGTTTGTATGGTTAACTGCTTGATGGCTAACAATTTTCAGGGGGAATTGCAGCTAGCAAGGAAAGGTTCACACATTTCTTTCTCCATATGCTACAGCTTACAGAAACACACACACACACACACACACACACACACACACACATATATATTCTTCATTCGTACATAGCAGTTTTGCAGTTGTGTCATTTTACCATACAACGAATTTCTGCAGTTTTACAAGTGGGTGAAGGATGACCTGCTTATCTCTTCAGCCATGAGTTATAATCAACCAGTTATTTATCCCTATTGAAGGACAGCAACTCCCAAAAGGGAAAAATATATATTTGATAGATGGATGCTTTA
>NW_015393830.1:9376-13307 GCF_001527695.2 Protobothrops mucrosquamatus | reverse complement strand
GCTGTTTGGAAAAGATCCTCTTGTAACCTATTATGCCCACGTTGCACTCTCTCTCTGCTGTCTAGGAAGGCAGGATTCCGGCTGGGATCAGGAGAACGGAAATCCCCCCCCTCCCAGGGGGGGGGAGAGCCTGCAACCAAAGCTTTTTGGCACACCAGCTCTCCACCAGAACTCCCTTATTCCACCCATCGGTGACCCCATCTGTCTGCCGGGGCGTTGCCCTGCGCAGCTCCAATTCGCAGCTCTGCACGGAATCGTCCCATTGGAGGCCGGCAGGATAAACCAACATTTACGTGTCAACATTTACGTGTCTGGATCGGGATGCCCTACGCACGGTCACTCAAGCCCTCGTTGTTTCCCGCCTGGACTATTGCAACGCTCTCTACATGGGGCTCCCCTTGAGGTGCACCTGGAGGCTCCAGCTAGTTCAGAATGCAGCCGCGCAGGGGATCCTGGGGGCCTCTAGATACTCCCATGTAACACCTCTCCTGCGCGAGCTGCACTGGCTGCCGGTGGCCTTCCGGGTGCGCTCCAAGGTGTTAGTAACAACCTTTAAAGCGCTCCATGGCAATGGACCTAGGTATTTGCAAGACCACCTCCTACCACATACCTCCCTTCGACCAGTCCGCTCCCACAGAGAGGGCCTCCATAGGGTGCCGTCGGCCAGTCAATGCCGGCTGGCGACCCCCAGGGGAAGAGCCTTCTCTGTGGCAGCTCCTGCCCTCTGGAATGACCTACCCCCCGACCTACGTACAACTACGGACCTGCGCCTCTTTCGCCGAGCCCTGAAAACTCATCTATTCCATGCGGCCGGCCTGGCGTAGTTTTGATTGTGTTTTGGTAGGGACTTTTATATGGGGTATTTTAGAGCAGGCTTTTTATTTAATATTTATTGTGATTTTTATTATTGCCTGTTCACCGCCCTGAGTCTCGTAAGGGAGATAGGGCGGTATATAAATTTAAATAATAAATAAATACATAAATAAATTAATCAGTGCTTTTGCCACCCAGCCCATAACTGGGTGGCTGAGATGGTTTTTCAAAGGCTGGAAACAACCTCCACGCTGTTGCCTGTAAATATGCTCTGGAGGAGCTGAAAGCTAAAATCTTCCCTAGGTATTTTATCTCGGCACTTGCTACACAATATGTAATTTCATTTGGACATTTGTATTATGGACTATAGGCGCATAATGTTTCTTGGAGTGCTGCCTGGGAACGCCGCAGCACCCAAGGGACTGCGGTGTGTGCCAGCAACCTCAAAGGCCACCATCACACTAGACTCAGACACTCTTCTTAATTATTTAATTAGATTTAAGCCCCACCCAAATCCAACAAGACTCTGGGAGGCTTACAATTTCAAACGAACAACAACAACAACAACAACAAAAAGCTAATACAATCCTTGGTTGCATAAACAGAGGCATGAAATCAAAATCACGTGATGTATTAGCACTGCTTTATAAATCCTTAGTAAGGCCACACCTGGAATCCTGCATCCAGTTTTGGTCACCACGTTACCAAAAATCTGTTGAGACTTTGGAGAAAGTGCAGAGAAGAGAAACTAATATGATTAAAGGCCTGGAGAAGGACAGTTGCAGGAATTGGGTTTGGCCGGTCTAGAGAAAAGAAGGACTAGGGGGGGACATGATGGCAGTGTTCCAGGATTTGAGGGGCTGCCACAAAGAGGTGGGGGTTCAATTTATTTTCCAGAGCACCAGACGGCAAGACAAGAAACGATGGATGGAAACCAATCAAGGAGAGAAGCAATCTGGAATTAAGGAGAAAGTTCCTAACAGTGAGAAAAATTGACCAGTGGAACAACTTCCTTCCAGAGGTTGTAGGTACTCCATCACTGGAGGCTTTTAAAAAGACTGGACAGTTGAAATGGTATAGGACAGTGGTGGCAAACCTATGGCACACGTGCCAGAGGCGGCACTCAAGAGCCCTCTCTGTGGGCACGCACGCTGTTGCCCCAGCAGAGTTCGCCATTATAGCGAGCATGTGGAGTTTGGAAGCGACAGGGCAGGAAGTGAGCGAGCAAGCGGCGTTGGCCCCCCAGGGATACCCTGGAGATGGCGAGGGATTGGCCTCTGCCGCCCTGGCCCCGGCTACGCTCACCCAGTCTGCCATGACCACCGCAGCCATGCCCACCCAGTGGGTCACACCCTCACGCCCCCCCTTGAGGGCACCGCAATACTGATGCAGCCCTGGCACTTTGCGATAAATAAGTGGGTTTGGGGTTGCAGTTTGGGCACTCGGTCTCTAAAAGGTTCGCCATCACTGGTATAGGTCCTCCTGCTTGAGCAGGGGGGCTGGACTAGAAGACCTCCAAGGTCCCTTCCAGCTCTCTTCTGATTGAAGATGGAAAATACACAATACAACATCCATAAACAAGACAGAATCCATTCAAACAACACACTATACACAGATAGTTATGCTAGTGAAATCCTCACAAGGAAACGTTACAGATAACCCTTTTCGGGTGCCCGTTTCGGCAATGTGGGTGCCTTCTAGAAGGGCAGGTTCAACACCCCCCCGCTACAGGCAGTAGGACTATCAAAGAGGGATGGGGGCACAGAAATCCAGATGTTCCTTCCAAGAAAAGATGTGGGACATTTGGGAATCTTGAGCTTAGAAGGACACAACTAAGATGTGTAAACTCAGATGTGGCTTAGAGAATGTATCCCAAAGATGCTTTTTCAAGAGGCAACGGGACTTTCTTATTTTTCTTTGAAGACGTTGGAAAGGTGGAATTTTTTTCCACCTTCAGGGGTCAACCGCTGAAACTAATTCAAAAGAGATTTAGGGCAGGCAGAAAAAAGCACTTCTGCAGCAACTCATAATTAATCGTCGTCCTCAACAAATGTTGGGGTTTGGCTCCTAAGTTGGATGGGGTATCAAGACCATGGGTCTTCAAGATCCATCTTTCCATCAGGGTGGGGGCAGGAAGCACCAAATCCAAAGCCTAGAAGAACTGTTGGGGAAGGTGATATGGGGGGGGGTGTCTCCTGCTAGAAAGCCCCCAGGAGGCATGCGGTTGGTCACTGGGCGAAACAACATGCTAGACTTGGATCCAGCAGAACTGCTGCTATAGGTTCTTAAGTTGTTTTACAACCAAGTGGGGACTTTCTACGCGTCTTGTTTTCGAGCCAAACACACGTGCCTGAAGTTAGTCTGCTCTTCAAGCTAACAGGCCATCTCTCATTCCCAACATAGAAGAGGACAGGATTCCCCCTTTTAATGTTTAATCTATTGAAATAGGCGCTGCTTCATATCGCTAAGAAGCGGAAATGACGCAGAATTCACCTGGATGCATGAAATAAGGCAAAGGTTTTAGCATCTCACTATAGTTGAAAAGGGGCATGCAACGATAGGTAGTGTTTGACCACTGAAAGGCAATGGTCTGTGCTGCCCTGCTCCCCACACACCCACACACGTACAGCACACGTCTACAAGTGTTTATTCAAAGCCCCCCAAACAGGTGCTTGGAAATCACCCTCATTGTGCAGGTTGAGATTCTAAGCTCAGCCTGGCAAATGTCACTGAGTAAATCAGTCCAACAGGCACACGATAATAATAATAATAATAATAATAAATTTAATTTATATGCCGCCCTTCTCCCGACGGGACTCAGGGCGGCGCACAACATATTTAAAACAAAACATAAATACATTCCCCCCTGATAAAACCGAATTAAATCAAATTTTAAAGTTGTGTCTCTGTCAAATTGCTAAAAAATAAACCCCATATAAAATCCTCCCTAGGTCAGGTCTGCTTGCTGGAAGAGCCATGTCTTGAGGGCGCGACGGAAAGCAAGGAGATCCGGAATCATCCGGATCTCGGGGGGTAGTTCGTTCCAGAGGGTAGGGGCACCCACAGAGAAGGCCCTCCCCCTGGGGGTCGCCAGCCGACATTGCTTGGCCGACGGCAC
>NW_015393830.1:0-3291 GCF_001527695.2 Protobothrops mucrosquamatus | reverse complement strand
CTTTACTCTTTGTCAGAAAAAAGAAATTTGGATATAAAAATATTTCGCAGTTGCGACTTGAGCCTGCTCTATGCCCCTAGTTGGGGGCGGCAAGGCAAAAGATATTGTAAAAAGAGTAAACTGCAATATGGCAGTTGAAAATGTCAAGGTGTTCACAATCAGACCAATCTGTCTGAACTCCCTATATATATATATATATATATATATATATATCAAAAGCTATTCTTCCCAGGCATCCTATAAAGCAATGTTTCTCAACCTCGATAACTCTTAAGATGTGTGGACTTCAACTCCAGAGTTCTCCAATGTTGGGCTGGGGAGTTTGTGGAATTGAAGTCCACACACTAGTTTACAGTTGCTGAGGATGAGAAACACGGATATAAAAAGAAATGTTTTCTATACTGGTTTGCATGAATGGAAAGTATCCCTTAATGTTCCATTATAAATGATATAAATGCATACAATGTTTTCCAAAATGACAACAATCGTTCAGATCAAGTCAATATAAATTTCTGGAAGAAATCAACATCACCTCCCCAATTCTGCATTTATTTATTTTTTTAAAAAAGGTATTTGCATTGACTCAAAGAAGGCTCAATAAAGACTATAAAACCTTAGTAAGGCCACATCTGGAATACTGCATCCGGTTTTGGTCACCACATTACAAAAAAAGATGTTGAGACTCTAGAAAAAAAGTGCAGAGAAGAGCAACTGAGATGATCAAAGGCCTGGAGACTAAAACATATGAAGAACAGTTGAAGGATTTGGGTTTGGCCAGTCTAGAGAAAAGAAGGACTAGGGGTGACCTGCTAGCAGTCTTCCAGTATTTGAGGGGCTGCCACAAAGAAGGGGGGGTCACCTTATTTTCCAAAGCACCGGAAGGCAAGACAAAAAACGATGGATGAACACTAATAAAGGAGAGAAGCAACTTGGAATTAAGGAGAAACTTCCTAACAGTGAGGCCACTTTTCTGAAAGAGTATAGGGTCTCCTGCTTGAGCAGGACTGGAGTAGAAGACCTCCAAGGTCCCTTCCAGCTCTCCTCTGATTCATTTTATGTAGGGAGCAAGTGTTTTGTTCACCTGGTTGAAGATTCTGCACACAAGGGGAACCCTATCAATAAAGTCAACATTTCTAAGCAGGCTAGACCAGGGGTAGGCAACCTTGGCTCTTTTATGACTTGTGGACGTCAACTCCCAGAATAGTATAGGGGGTACCTTGCTCAATAGTAGTAACTGTGAGAGGGATCTCGGAGTCCTACTGGACAATCACTTAAATATGAGCCAGCCGTGTGCTGCAGCTGCCAAAAAAGCCAACACAGTGCTAGGCTGCAATAAGAGAGGGACAGAATCAAGATCACGTGAAGTATTAATACTACTTTACAATGCCTTGGTTGGAATACTGCATCCAGTTTTGGTCACCACGATGTAAAAACGATGCTGAAACTCTAGAAAGAGTACAGAGAAGAGCAACAAAGATGAAACATATAAGGAACGGTTGCTGAAATTGAGTATGTCCAGTTTAACAAAGAGAAGGACGAGGGGGGACATGATAGCAATCTTCCAATATTTCAGGGGCTGCCACAAAGAAGAGGGAGTCAAGCTATTCTCCAAAGCCCCTGAAGGCAGGACAAAAAGCAACGGATGGAAACTCATCAAGGAGAGAAGCAACCTAGAACTAAGGAGAAACTTCCTGACAGTTAGAACAATTAACCAGTGGAACAACCTGCCTCCAGAAGCGGTGAATGCTCCAACATTGGAAGTTTCTAAGAAGAGACTGGACAGCCATTTGTCCGAAATGGTGTAGGGTTTCCTGCCTGAGCAGGGGGTTGGACTCGATGACCTCCAAGGTCCCTTCCAACTTTATTATTATTATTATTATAATTCCTGAGCCAGCATGGCTGGCTCAGGAATTCTGGGAGTTGAAGTCCACGAATTATAAAAGAGCCAAGGTTGCCTACCCCTGGGCTAGACAGAGCTGAGGCCCAATCTTGAATCTCAAATTGTAACAATAATTGTAACAATAATTTAACATTAATCTTTTAATAAAAATGCGCAGAGACAGGAAACAAAAATAGTTTATAAAAAAAGAAAAGAAATCCAACATAAAATGTCAAACAAATTACTCCTCTCATTTGCAGATCAGGAACGGGGCACATCCAATAAAAAAAACAAAAAAACTCCATTTCATACCTTTGGGGAGCAATGATCCGGTATACAGAAAACCTCCCTCTCCCTTCAGTTCATCACGTGGGATTTAGGGACGTGTTAATTTGGTCCCTCGCAACGGGATTTTATTGTTATTTTATTTATTTAAAGGCTGGCGTTATAAAATCCCAAAATTTATAATAATGGTAAAAAATCACATTATGAAAATGAAAACAATCCATTAAGGAGACAGGGAGGAGAGGAAGCAGTCTGGGAAAGTCAGTACAAAAAAAAAAAAAAAGGAGAGGCTTTTTAGATATTGTAGAACAGTGATGGCGAACCCTTTATAGACCGAGTGCCCAAACTGCAACCCAAAACCCACTTATTTATCACAAAGTGCCAGGGCTGCATCAGCATTGTGGTGCCCTCGGAAGGAGCGGGGGGGCATGGCCCACTATGTGGGCATGGCTGCAGTGGTCACGGCACACTGGGTGATCATGGCCGGGGCCAGGGCGGCAGGGGCCAGTCCCTCGCCATCTCCGGGGCATCCCCGGGGGCCCGATGCCACTTGCTTGCTCACTTCCTGCCCTGTCGCTTCCAAATGCCACGTGCTCGCTACTCTGGCGAACTCTGCTGGGGCACCGGCGTGCGTGCCTACAGAGAGGGCTCTGAGTGCCGCCTCTGGTACGCGTGCCATAGGTTCGCCACCACTGTTGTAGAATATGCGAGAGAATTGGAGGCAAAGGCCTCTGGAAAGGACTGCCAAGTCAAGCGAACGGAGACCTCTCTCGCAGACCCCGTGGTGCGGCTGGAACAATCTTGAACTGAACACACTCAAAAGTGTAGAGATATAGTAGATTTTTAGGAGAAGCCCTCCTATTCTACCCTCCTATTACAATACTAGACAACACGGTATCAACAACAGTAGAGACCTTCAAGTTTCTCGGTTCGATAATCTCCCAGGAATTGAAACGAACACCTAACATTAGAACCATCCATCATCAAAAAAGATACAACGAAGGATGCTTTTCCTGCGCCAACTCAGAAAGCTCCGATTGCCTGAGGATCTGTTGAGACAGTTGTTCTACGGAGGAATTCTTCAGTCTCTCATTTGCACCTCAAGAACTGTCTGGTTTGGCACAGCA
>NW_015393829.1:7469-13310 GCF_001527695.2 Protobothrops mucrosquamatus | reverse complement strand
AAGGCTTCTAATCTACAAATCTGTATAATAATGCAGTTGTAACACTATGTAAATACAGTTTGCTTTTCTGTTTTACATGCATTACTGTAAAAATTTCCAGAATATAAATATTCTGTTTAATGCAAGGAAATGTCATTATATATGAATGTACAATCTGGGTGTTTACAAGTGTGCATACATTTGCTAAATTTTAATAATTATTTTAATATTTTTTATAAAAAATGAGGGTTTCAGAAATCAGTTCTATGATATTACATTTTCTTGTGGTACAATGCATATCTATTTAAAAAATTAATTCAGTAATTAGTTGCCTTATGCTATGAAAAATATTACAAGCATTGGTGTTTACCACCAATTATCAATTATTTTTTCAGACTTTTTCCCATGAATACTTTGCATTAGCTTTAAGCCCTCCAGGAAAGAAATATAACACAGGCCTCTAAGAATCATAACATAGATCAGCAAATAAGAAACGGATCTGGTTTTGGTGCAAAAGATGGAGCAATACTGGAGGAGAAAGATCACATTTTACTAAAACAATGTTTGTTGGATTCTAGATTATTAAGGAAAAAGAACAGATCTTTTAGAAAGACTTTTTTTAAAAAAAATTAAATTGTGGATGGGAAATTTTAGGGCTCTGATTTGCTGTTAGTATCTTGGGATCATTTAGAGAAAACAGGATCAGTTTGATTGTGTAAGAAGAGCCATTTCATTCTTAAAAATCACTGTACATTTTAGAGGTGCCAGGGGGCGGGAAATAGCCAGTTTCTTATTAGCAAGTAGAGAAAGAACAAGATGCTTACCACCACCTAGTTATTTTGGCTGCTTTTGTTATTAGATTTGCCTTAGCCACAGGCATCTTTGATGCCTCTATACCAGTGATGGTGAACCTTTTAGAGACCAAGTGCCCCAAAATCACCACTGCCCCGCCTGCCCGCAGGGCTACCCATTGCCTCTACGGCCTGCCACAGCAGATCACCCAGGTGGCCCAGCAGCGTCATGGCAGCCACGCCCTCCACCCGTGCCCCACAGCATTATCTTGTCCCAGTTGCCCGGCTGCCATGTCCTTGGCTATGCTGCTCAGCGCGGGCCGCGCCTGGGGGCAACTCTCCTCCGGGGGGCTGCTGGTAAGAAGGGGGCCACGGGGGGAAGCGGGGCTGAGGCGATGGCGCATGTGCCCACAGACAGGGCTCTGAGTGCCTCCTCTGGCACACCTGCCATTGGTTCGCCACCACTGCTCTATACAATTTCATTCAACCTTTGTTAATAGTGAGATGCTTCTTTCTTTTCAGCATATAACAGCTTCGTTTAGAGGCAGATTCGTTCCTTTGAGCCTGACAGGATTATGTAAGAGGGGGGACTGAACCTGGTCCCAATCGTGTTTTCAAGATCAGGGGGAACTATCCTGGGAATAAACTGTCATCTCATCCCATAAGAGACTTTTACTTCATCAAGAAAGTATCCTCGTAATTTGAATTTCTGGAAAACAGTTAAGTACTATAGAGCCAGTATGGTGCAGTGGTTAAGGCAATAGGCTAGAAATCAGAATATTGTGAGTTCTACTCCTGTCTTAGGCATGAAAGCCACCAGTCACTTTCTCTCAGCCCAACCTACTGCACAGAGTTGTTGTTGGAGGGGGAGGAAGAAGAAGGAATGTTATGTATGTTTACCACCTTGAGTTATTTATAAAGTAATAAAGGCTCGGTAAAAATCTAATAATTAAATAATGTAACAACAATGAAGAAATAATCATTACATACCAATTCATAATGGAAATAAATTTAAGGAAATTTATCTTTTATCTTGAAAATCCACTCTTGGGGAATTAAGTATGGAAACATGAAAAATAGGGAAGCTTTCATTTTATGTGCATTTTAATCAAATCAGTAAATATCAAGGTGCCAATTTAGATTCTATATTTTAGTTGTTGCCCATGTGTAAGGATGTTGTTTAATTTTTGACACAATGTGCAGATTGTGCTGAAAAACATACATTCAGATTATCAAGTTTGATGGGTACTTTCCACTAGGGAGATAATAAAACTGTTGTTTTACTACATACGGTTTTACTGTCTACTTTGGAAATCAGATTTTTATTTCCCTGCGTTATATCCAGACTTATATATATTTTTCCCTTACTTTTATTTGTAAAGATGAGGAAAGAATGATGCAATCCGAATCATGAACCAAACTCTATCATTAAATACTTGCATGCAACATTGTGACACAAGTATGAAAGGGTGGAGTTTGCATAATATCTCTACGCAAGTTTCATCACTCTGGCTAGAGGTGGACATTTCTGAATGAATAAAACACACCGTATTAAATGTTAGTGTAATTTGATTTTCTTTAGTTTTCTGTTGAAAATTGTTGCAAACCAATGCCTTGATCAGTTATTATGGCCTAAAACTTCACACTGTCGATCTGCAATTCCCAGGATCCTTTTCAGATATGTCAGAACTAATCAGGAATTCTGGGCATTGTAACCCAATTCTGGGCTGGGAAAACTGGCTGAACTCTTATTGTATTAGTAAACTTAACCAAGGTTAGCCAAGAAAGAGACTTTGAATCTCCCTTAATCCGAGGAATATTTGCTCTGGTCATAGAACAAGAAGAGACGATATTAGAGCACAGCAAAGTATTTCCTTACCTTTCTCATTCCCCAGTACAGAAATAACCTAAGTGGTCCAGACCAGGCAAAAAGAGATCAGATGTGAAAAGACAAGTTCCATACAGATAAATTTCAGGTGGTAAAAGCAACTGTAGTTTGCTGTGTTTTTTTTTTTAGGTAATGCATATACTTAGAATTAATGTTTTGCTGATGGACAAAAAAATTCTTCAAAATGAGTGTTGTAAATTCAGAGAACATGGCATTACTGAAAAATTTCCACCAGATGGTGTAATCCTCAAGAGACTGAAACTGATCTTTCTCTTAGCCCCTTGTTCAGAACTTCAGAAATATACATACAATAGCAAGAAAAATAAACATCTAATTACCGAAAGAGACAAAATGAAGAAAGCTCAAGCATTCAGGGTCTTTTCTTCAAATGTTTAAAAATATATTACAGGGCAAAAAAAAATCCTATATTGAAAGGGGAAGGAGAATGGGGGGAAAAGAAAAGAGAAATTTAAAAGGAAATTTTAACAAGAGATGAAAGCAATATTTCACTGTTTATTTTCAGTTCAATGATATTTTAAAAAAAAAACAAACAGCAGTAACATTTGTAAGAAGCAACCCATGGAATCCACATCCCAAGACTTGCTTTAAATAAAGCTACATTTAGACTAGAAGGAAAACCAATATGAACATACGTCAGATAAAATAATCTGTCCTCCAGTTACGCACCCTTCTTAACATTTAGGAAATGGTCTTAGCCAAGGGATCATTTCCTAAGCCTTCCTAGGAGAGATTAATTAAATTGAACTATTGTAACTTTTGTACTGTTGGCATAATATATGGAAGCAGTGCACACCCATGATGTAATACGAATTTGGAATGAGGTGGGAATTCTTTGTCCTCCCTCGAGATCCATTGAGTCTTTAATGACTGTACTAAACATGTTTAGACTGAATAAAGGCTCTACATTTAGGCAGGAAAAACCAAATGTATAGGTGGTACCTGGCTCAATAGTAGTAACTGTGAGAGGGATCTTGGAGTCCTTGTGGACAATCACTTAAATATGAGCCGGCAGTGTGCTGCAGTTGCCAAAAAAAACCAATGCAGTTCTAGGCTGCATTAACAGAGAGATAGAAACAGGATCACGTGAAGTGTTAATACCGCTTTATAATGCCTTGGTAAGGCCACACTTGGAATATGGCATCCAGCTTTGGTCACCACGATGTAAAAAAGATGTTGAGACTCTAGAACAGGCATGTCAAACTCGCGACATCACGTGACATCACGCGACGTATCATGACTTTTTCTCCATTGCCGGCAATGGGGCGGGCACAGTTTCAGCGTGACGCCGGCAGTTTGACTTTCCTGCTCTAGAAAGAATGCAGAGAAGAGCAACAAAGATGATTAGGGGACTGGAGGCTAAAACATATAAAGAACGGTTGCTGGAATTGGGTATGTCTAGTTTAATGAAGAGAAGGACGAGGTGGACATGATAGCAGTGTTCCAATATCTCAAGGGTTGCCACAAAGAAGAAGTAGTCAAGCTATTCTCCCAAGGACAAGAAGCAACAGATGGAAACTAACCAAAGAGAGAAGCAACCTAGCACTAAAGATAAATTTCCTGATAGTTAGAACAATTAATCAGTGGAACAACCTGCCTCCAGAAGTTGTGAATGCTCCAACACTGGAAGTTTTTAAGAAGAGATTGAACAACCATTTGTCTGAAATGGTATTAGGGTTTCCTGCCTGGGCAGGGGGTTGGACTAGAAGACCTCTAAGGTCCTTTCCAACTCTGTTATGCAGGTAGTTCTCACTTAACTGTCCTGTTTAGTGACTGTTCAAAGTTAAAACTGCACCCAAAAATTATTTTTACAACTAGTCCTCACATTTGTAACAGTCATAACAGTTCACAGTTATGTGATCACAATTTGCATACTTCACAGCTAACTTCCAACAAGCAGAGACAATGGCAGTGAAGTTGCAAGTTGCAGTCATATGATTTCTCGCTTGATTCCTGCAGTGATCCACTTAATCATGAGAAAATATTATAAGTCCATTGCAGTCACATGATGCCTTGCTTAATGATCACGTCGCTTAGCAACAGAATTACCACTCCTAATTGTCCTCGTTATATGAAAACTCCTTGCCAGTTATCTGTTTTAAGATCTTTCTGCTGACTTTTGGGCCACAGTTGGTCTTAATATGAAGTTATAAATAATGATAGTAGAATATCTCACTGAAATATTCATAATCTCATGCTAAGAGTTTGCACATTTATAACTATTGAGATTTTTTCCCTTCTATCATTGTATTGTTTTATATACTATACATGGCTTTAATTTTTTCTTAATGTAATATTAAAGAACATTTTTAATGGTCAACCAAGAGATGGTATCAGTTCTATTTAGGATCTATATAAGCAATATAGTTTGGCAAGAATGAGAGACCTCTTCATGACAAGAAACTATAGACACTAGAATGGTCCACAAGGGGCGATTGATTCTATATACTTTATTTTTGCAATACAGAGGAATAAATGTAAGCTATAAGCTAAGTATTTCCTGAAGGAAAAGTATTTCAAATTTGGAAATATACTCTATAAAAGTAGAATTGTTATTCAGTTTAGCTCTCCACCCAGCAAAATTGTATGATAGAAGACCACAGATTTTGCTGCAGCTAAGGGTCTGTTTGGTAGATTGGTATTATGGATGGATCCAGCACTTCCAGTGTGGCATTAAGGGGGTCTTACATTAGCATCATCAACCCTAAAAGTACAGGTAGTCCTCTAGTTATTTATTATTTATTTATTTATTTATTTATATTTATTTATTTATTATTTATATTTCTACCCCGCCCTTCTCCCTACGGACTCAGGGCGGCTTACAGCCTTTTAAAAACAAATACATAAATATAATAATACTAAAGTTAAAATGTTAATTTAAAATGAAATATTATTATAAGGCCTTTATTATTTTTTTATAAAAATTATTATAAAACCATATTAAAAATAACCCTTAGGCCAGTCCGGCCAGCTTAAATAGCCATGTCTTGAGGGCGCGGCGGAAGGAGGGAAGATCCGGAATCACCCGGATCTCTGGGGGTAGTTCGTTCCATAGGGTGGGAGCTCCAACCGAGAAGGCCCTCCCCCTGGGGGTCGCCAGCCGGCACTGTCTGGCTGACGGCACCCTGAGGAGACCCTCTCTGTGGGAGCGTATCGGCCGCTGAG
>NW_015393829.1:5857-7220 GCF_001527695.2 Protobothrops mucrosquamatus | reverse complement strand
CGCGGCTGCATTCTGGACTAACTGGAGCCTCCGAGTGCTCCTCAAGGGGAGCCCCATGTAGAGAGCATTGCAGTAGTCCAGGCGGGAGGTGACAAGAGCATGGGTGACTGTGCGCAAGGCGTCCCAGTCCAGAAAAGGCCGCAACTGGTAAACCAGCCGTACCCGGTAAAACGCCCCCCTGGCCACGGCCGTCAGCTGGAGCCTGCCCATTCCATTCGTAACTTGAGGATTCGTAGGAGTGAATGTACCTTGAACAAGATCACTCCCTGCTTTCACCCACACATTCGCTAATCGAATACATGGTTCATTAAGTGCACATGAGGTATCTCAGGGTGGGGAAGGCCAAGGAGGGCCTAGTAATGGCCTCCCTGATCCACTAAGTTACCTCATGCTTCCTCTTCCTTTCCTGCCGCGCCGGACTCACTTACCTTGCAAGGATCTGTCTCCTCTCTGCCACTGTTTCTTTGTTTTTGAGGGAGAGGACAGTCAATGGAAACTCCTTGTCAAGCCCCACGGGGCTTGCCATTCACTGGTGGGGGGGTGAAGCACGGCCCGCAGCAGCCGGACGCCGCCACAGCCGCCCAGCTGAACGTCGGCACCGCCCCAGCCTGCATGGGCCTACGGAGAGTCAGGTATGGCCCTCCCCCCTCCCCTCCTTGCCCTTCGCCGCCGCTTACCATGCTCGGGCCGGAGGGGCCTTGCTGGTGGTTGGGGGGGGCGCGGCCCTTCCCCCCTTGGCGCAAAAAGGGGGCATGAAAAGTGTTTGTGGTGCCTATCTCTTGCTCCTTTTCCCCAACTCCTTCCGCCGCCACCGGAACACTTTTTGCCTGGACAGAGAGAATTGACTACTTGCAAATTTGTCTGCTTGCAAATGGGGCACTTGGAAATGGAGCGATTTGCTCCGTTTCCAAGCACCCCATCTGCAAGCAGTTGAAGCTTTCAGTCTCCGTCAGTTCTCCGTCTGGGTGAAAAGTGAATGTTTGTAACTCGGGGATTACCTGTAGTAGCCATACTCTGGTTGACTAAAGGATAATACCACCTATTACTGCACATCAAATGTAAAATTATGGTAGATCATTTCCTGAGCTTGGGAATGCTCCATGTTCTTCATCAGTGACTTTGGGTAATACAACAGCATAGGCTCAAAAATTCATAGGAGAGTGGAAGTGTGCTGAATTTATTTGAGGGTAAGTTCATCTCAATTATGCCTCTTATATAACTAGGCAGTTGTAATGCATCTTTGTGAGTTGAAGGGTTGTCTATTTAGACAGCAGTGACTGCTCCCTGATTTCCTCAGCAGGTTGCCCATCCTTATCAAAATAGATTCTCTCTCTCTCTCTCTCTCTCTCTCTCTCTCTCTCTC
>NW_015393829.1:0-4001 GCF_001527695.2 Protobothrops mucrosquamatus | reverse complement strand
TCTCTCTCTCTCTCTCTCTCTCTCTCCCTCCCTCCCTCCCTCCCTCCCTCCCTCCCTCCCTCCCTCTCTCTCTCTCTCTTTCCCCCATAAGTAATGATTTCATAGATGCACACCAGAGATCTCTATTTTCACTATTCCTCTGGCAAACTTCCAATGAAATCTATGTGAACTAAGAGTCAGATGAGAATTTTTTTTCCTGGTGATTCTGGAATAAAACAATCTGATTGCAAGTCCTCCAAACTTTTTAAATGTCAAATCAACATCATTACCCTGGGAATCATGCTAGATTTAGATGATTCCATAAGACTCAAAACTGGAGAGATTTTCCATTTCAATCAGTTTTTATTTTGTTTATTTCTTTGTGCCTTCTTTGCTTTCTCATTCATCCTCACACTGACTGAGAAACATAACTAGCTTTGCTGCTAGTTAATGTCCAACTTAATCTTCTTGCTGATAAGAAAGGAATCATTCAGAACAGGGAACTCATTACAGCTCCTAAAAGTAATGTTAGCTCAATAGATTTTTAAACTCATCGCTGAAAAGAAGGTATAGCTAGCATAGAAAGTGTAGTGACCTTTCACCGGAAAATAATGAAGTGAATCACAAGATTTTTTCAACTGGGGGTCTTATCTTTTGTACTCCCTATACTGCAAACAACTACACTGTAATAACTAAATCTTGCTGCATTGTCAAATGACACAGTCCTGTAAAAAGCTATAGTTGCTGTTCCATGCATTGCCAGATGGGCTTGTAAACAATCAAATGATTGGCTGAACAATCATTTATCCCAATTATGCTGTGGAGTAAGACATTCTGCTTTAACATTACCCTTTTCTTACATCCTAGGAAAGTAGAAAATATAATATTAAAAAAATACATTGGATAAAAATAGGCACATCTAAATGGCACTGTTGTAATCAGCACTCATTAATTGGAGACAATATCCCCATATTGCTACAGATTAGAGGTATGAACTAAAATTGAATGCATAGTATTATTGTACAGAAACACACAGCAGTATATTGTCATACAGCTGCATATACCAATATACACAGTTACTATCTCCTCAATATTGTCAATATTGCTTCAAGAGCAGTATCTAATACTAATACACACAACTAATACTTACAGCCCACTAGGATGGTTTTGGGTTCAGGCAAGTATTGAGTTGGCAAGTTTGGGGCCCAGAAACTGAATGTAGACTCCCAGGATTTTGAGATGAAAAGTTGTTGCTAGATTCATAAGCTTAATTTTCAAAATATCCATATTACTTAACTTGACAGGTTAATATTTTTCATATGTCTCTCCTGGAAGTAATCGTGACCTTGTCCTTTACCTTTGAACTTAAAAGTTAAAAGATTTCTTTTGAAATACAATGTGTTTTAGGGATGTTTGCAAAACATACACAGTTAGAACTCTTTCAGTCTTAGAGGTAGGCCAAAAACACTTTGGAGTGTGTATACAGTAGCCCCCCTCAAATACTGCAATCCAAATATGTTGGAATGAAAGTCTGGCTGGGGATTCTGGGAGCTGTAGTTTCCACACTTTATACAACTGGCGTCTGGAGGATGTTTAGATGTAGGTGAGCAAAATAAGAATACAGATGGTCCTTGACTTACAATCACAACTGACCCCAAAATTTCTGTTGCTAAGTGAGTCATTTGTTAAGTGATTTTTTTCTCATTTTACGAACTTTCTGCCACAGTTGTTAAGTGAATCATTGCAATTGTTAAGTTAGTGACACGGTTGTTAAGTGAATCTGGCTTCCCCATTGACTTTGCTTGTCAGAAGATCACAAATCTTCACATGATCCCAGGACATTACAACCGTCCTAAATATGAGTCAGTTGCCAAGCATTTGAATTTTGATGACATGACCATGGGGATGCACACCACAAGTGTGAAAAATAGTCATAAATCACTTTTTTTCAGAGCCGTTGTAACTGCATGAACTGTTGTAAGTCAAGGATTACCTGTGGAAGTACCTAATTTAGTGTCTTGAAAATACTATCAGTTTTCAACTTGTGCAAGAAAGTTCCAGGGTTACTGAAAAATTATCATAATTCCTTGGATGGTTGAAAGAGCAATTTCCCTTTGACAATAAACATACCCACTTCATCACTTTGATGCCCATTTATCATATTGATTCTCTGAAGGACTAAATAGAGGAAACTTGACACTGCAGCCAACATGAGTATGTTTGAAGGCTACATTTGAGGCCATGAACATGCTGCTTCTCCTGGGATAGAGCTGCAGTGTAATCTCCAAGTGTGTAATGAGTCACAGATCTGAACTTGAAAGGGCAGCTGAAGCTTTGGGATTTCCTTTTCTGTTGGTTGGGAGGTGGTGGGCAGACATATTTTGTCCCTTGGAGGCTTATATGCTCCTTTTTTTTCCCTTTTCTCCAAATGAGATGAGAATTGAGTAGAAAAAAAGCTTCAGCATCCATTTTGAGATTAGAATGAGCGCAAAGTTTAGCATGTACAAAGCATTTTCATTTCTTATCCTCTCTCCTTTTGAGTAAAAAAACAGAAAAGTTCAAAGCAGAAAAGAAGAAAAGTTCAAAGCAGGTTCTCAGTGAGTAAAAAAACTGGAAAAAAGTAAGCGTGGATAAAGCTAATATTATATTTAATGCAGAGCATAAGGCTTTCTGTTTTCATTAATTCAAGTCATAGCAGTTTTGGGAGTTGTCACTGACAGAGGCAAAAAGGTTTATCCATTGTTTTCTAGCTTGGTGCTTTTAGAATCTGAGTTGGGATTACACACTGTTTTTATAGGAATCATATGTCACATGCTATTTCCACTCAAAAATTTTACTTCTGCATTTTTGGTACCAATAGGGGATGTGACAGAGAAAGCCATCCTCAAAAAGCACCTAGACCAGGGGTGTCAAACTGCTGGCCCACTGGCCAGATGCATCATAGCGAAACCGCAGCCACCCCATTGCCGGCAATGGCAAAAAAGTTGTGATACGTCACATGTCACATGATGTTGCGAGTTTGACACCCCTGACCTAGACAAATAGGAGTTGCTCCATACTGAACTGCATACATTCCTACAGCAGAGACTATTATCTTGCTTTGTTATTTAACTCTGAAGCAGGCATATGAAGGTTTGGTTCCAAAATGTGGACACAACCTCTAGATGTCAGTAAAGTAAAACTCAACAGCTCAAAAGCCAGTATTTTGTTTATTTATAATAAATACATACTAAAGTTTGTATACTGCTATGTTGGCTTAGTTACTCAGTTGCAATTGAATTCCTTTCTAGATGCCTTTTTTTGTCTTTTTAACCTTTCTTAATCTTTTCACCGCTTTTTCCATTGTTGGGTTTTCTTAGCAGTTTTTACTCTCAAATTCTGTTTGGGAGCAGCAATTTTCCAAGGAACTGGTTTTGTCCAGACCTCTCCCAGACACTTGCTCCTTAAACAAAGAGCAAGTGTGCAGGATTGTAGTTTGTGCAGCCTTTTCCTTTTCAAAGTGGAGGAGCTTAAAACGGTTGCTAAGTCAAAAGCTAGCATTTCAAAGGCCTTAACAAGACAACAAGGCAATTTTGGAATTTTAATTTGAGGTAATTCTCAATAAATAGCAATAGCCCTTAGACTTACATACTGCTCCATAGTGCTTTACAGCACTCTATAAGCAGTTTACAGAGTCAGCATATTGTCCCGAACAATCTGGGTCTTCATTTTACTGATCTCACAAGGATATAAGTTTGAGTAAAATAAAAGCAGTTCTTTCTCAGAGTGAGGCCCTAACAAACTGAATTTGGCTCACATACTGTTCACATCCTTTTCTTCTAGTTTTTTTTTTTTTTTTTTGAAATGGCTCTACTTTGGCTGCAATTTTAATGCCATCTAATTTCCCTAGGATACTAAGGATCTACATTAAAAATCATTAAATAAATCCATTGTGAAGCAAAACAATTTTTTCCCCAATTCATGGAAGGGAGGGGGGCTACGCAATCTTTGACATTTCATTAAAATATCCACCAAAGATTTTT
>NW_015393828.1:9876-13315 GCF_001527695.2 Protobothrops mucrosquamatus | reverse complement strand
CCCGGCGGCCTCCCGGGCCCAGCCGGGCTTCTCCTGCCGAGCCCCGCCGCTTGAGTGGCCGGCGGGGCAGGCCGAGCTGAAACCGAAGCCCGCTCCCCAGGGCTGGGCGAGGCGGCGGCGGGCAGATGGCGAGAGGCAGATAGCGGGAAACCTTAGTCCTTGGCCCGGGCTCTGCGGACGCCTCGCGGCCGGATCGGCACCCCGGGCAGCGCCAGCCAGTCGCCGGGCCGGGTGTCGGCCTTCGCCGTCGGCTGTTTGTTCGCGGGGGCCGGCCTCCCCCGCGCCCCGCTCACAGGCGCCCATTCACGGAGCGCTTTCACACACACACACACAACACACACACACACATACGCCGCTTGGCCGGCTCCAGAGCCCCGATTGCGCCCCGGCCGCGGAGAAGGGCGAGCGCTCCAACTTGGCTCAGCCACTGAGGACAATTAATCAGTGGAACAGAAGTTGCCTTCAGAAGTTGTGGGAGCTTCAGCACTGGAGGCTTTCAAGAAGAGACTGGACTGCCATCCGTCAGAAATGGTGTAGGTTCTCCTGCTTGAGCGGGGGGCTGGACTAGAGGACCTCCAAGGTCCCTTCCAACTCTGATGGTATGCTATGTGATGTTCTATGTTCTTATATTCCTCTCCGGTCTTTTTTTACTACTACTACTACTACTACTACTACTACTACTACTACTACTACTACTACTACTACTACAAAAACAACAACAGCAGCAACAACAACAAAACAACAACAACAACAACAACAACAACAACAACAATAACAATAATAATAATAATAATAATAATAATAATAATAATATCTGCCTATCCCAGGTCCTGGGAAAGGACTCGATAGGTAAACAAAATGCCAAATCCAGTCTGAACATCTGGCTGACTGTGCAATGATCCATAATAATAATAATAATAATAGTTGGAAGGGACCTTGGAGGTCTTCTAGTCCAACCCTCTGCTCAGGCAGGAAACCCTATACCTATAGGGCAGGGGTAGGCAACCTTGGCTCTTTTATGACTTGTGGACTTCAACTCCCAGAGTCAACCATGCTGAGTCAACCATGCTGAGGGGAAAGGGAGAGTTTCCAAGCTGAGCCATGCTGGCTCAGGAATTCTGGGAGTTGAAGTCCACAAGTCATAAAAGAGCCAAGGTTGTCTAACCCTGGGCCTAGAGGCTCACCGCTTAGAACAGGAGGATTTAGGACGGGGTAGGCAACCTTGGCTCTTTTATGACTCATGGACTTCAACTCCCAGAATTCCTGAGCCAGCTGTGCTGAGGGGAAAAGGAGAGGCTTCCAAGCTGAGCCATGCTGGCTCAGGAATTCTGGGAGTTGAAGTCCACGAGTCATAAAAGAGCCCAGGTTGCCTACCCCTGCTATAGGGTCTCCTGCTTGAGCAGGGGGTTGGACTAGGAAGACCTCCAAGGTCCCTTCCAACTCCCATTATTCTGGAGGGAAGATTTCACGGGAACCCCTTCTTCACAGAGATTTCGTCCTTGTGGTTCTAGGGACAGGGAACCTCTTGCCCATGTTTCATTCAGTGCCCCTTCCACAATGGCCCAAGACGTGCTTTGATTGCACCAGTCATTTCCAAAGATAGGTAGTCCTCAACTTATGACCATCTTGAGCCCAAAATTTCTGTTGCTAAGCGAGACAGCTGTTAAGCAAGCCTTGCCCCATTTTACGACCTTTCCTGCCACAGATGTTAAGTGAATCACCGCAGGTGTTAAGTTAGTAATGCAGTGGTTAAGAGAATCTGGCTTTGCGATTGACTTTGCTTGTCAGAGGGTCACGTGACCCCAGGATACGGCCCTTGTCTTGTTAACCAGGCTCAAAATATGCCACCTGGATTTTAATCTTGACTTGTGAAAGGATTAAAATTCCTTCCTTCCTTCCTTCCTTCCCTCCTTCCTTCCTTCCTTCCTTCCTTCCTTCCTCTTCCCTCCTTCCTTCCTTCCTCTTCCCTCCTTCTATTCTTCCTTCCTTCCTGTATTCCCCATCCTTCTTTCCTTCCTTCCTTCCTTCATTCATTCCTCTTCCTTTTCTTCTATTCTTCCTTCCATCCTTTCTTCCTGTATTCTTCTTCCTTCCTTCCTTCTATTCTTCCTTCCTTTATTCCTTTTCCTTCCTTCCTTCCTTCCTTCCTTCCTTTATTCCTCTTCCCTCCTTCTATCCTTCCTTCCTTCCCTTCCTTCCTTCCTTCCTTCCTTCCTTCATTCATTCATTCCTCTTCCTTTTCTTCTATTCTTCCTTCCTTCCTTTCTTCCTGTATTCTTCTTCCTTCCTTCCTTCTATTCTTCCTTCCTTTATTCCTTTTCCTTCCTTCCTTCCTTCCTTCCTTTATTCCTCTTCCCTCCTTCTATCCTTCCTTCCCTTCCTTCCTTCCTTCCTTCATTCATTCATTCCTCTTCCTTTTCGTCTATTCTTCCTTCCTTCCTTTCTTCCTGTATTCTTTTTCCTTCCTTTCTTCTATTCTTCCTTCCTTCCTTTTCCTTCCTTTCTTCCTTCCTTCCTTCCTTTATTCCTGTTCCCTCCTTCTATCCTTCTATCCTTCCTTCCTTCCTTCCTTTATTCCTCTTCCCTCCTTCCTTCTATTCTTCCTTCCTTCCTGTATTCCCCTTCCTTCCTCCCTTCCCCTTCTTTCCTTTTCCATTTTCTTCACTTTCTTTCCCGGGCCTACAGGCCTGGAGGTGATGGATGCCTATGAGATGATATGGGCCTGATGCTCTAATACTGCAAAGGCCACAACTTAACCTGCTTGCATCAGATATGCCGATGCAAAATCTCACCGTTTCCATGTTGACTCACCTCGCTTGTTATTCGGGTTGGCTGTGGACAGGGTTGCTAAGATTCCTTCATAACCAGGCCTAACCTAACCCATTTTAGCTTCTGGAGGCCAGGGAAGGCTAGCCAGGTGCTTATCTAATCCAGTTACTGAAATTACAGTACAAGTATTCCGCATTTTATCTGACCACAGAGCAGAACTCCAGAAAACACTTGTCATTCCCATCTTGATTTTTTTTTTTTATGAATGAAGCCAGGGCTTTCTGCTTCAAAAGCAGGTGTCCTACACAGGTATGAAACAATAAAAGAAAATATTTGTAGCTGAGGGTTGAACTACGGGCTCTTTCGTGCTCTCTGAGCTTGTTTGTTTTCTTGGAGACGTTTCATTACCCAACTAGGTAACATCATCAACGCTAGAAGGGAGTGGGGTTTGCTCTCTGTTTATATACAAGCCGCTTGCCTTGTCAGTGTTGGTGCGGCTGTCCTTGTTGGTTTAGGCTGTTGTTTAGGATTTGATTTATTGCCTTGATTGAGTTATTGTTTACTTCCTGGTTGTTGGCCAGATATTAATCAAAAGCATCTCAGAAACAATCAAAAGGCTAGTACAACCCAAGGTTGTCCCCAAAGTCTGAAAATTATAAATATCAAATGT